>NC_061111.1:145811823-145821194 GCF_002878395.1 Capsicum annuum
TCTTGAACTTGAACTTGATTTGAAGACTTGATGAACTTGATCTCGCCTTGTACTTGAATTCAAGGGCCTTTGATCTTGTTCTTGACTCTTATAGTCTTGATCTTGAAGCTTGAACTTGTTCTTGAATCTTGAACTCTTGATCTTGAAATCTTGAGCTTGTTCTTGAACCTTGAAATCTTGAGCTTGTTCTTGAATTTGTAGAGAAATCTATTGCTTTGATCCATGAGCTCTCTCTTGATTCTTATTAAACTTGTTGGTCCCTTTTTTGAATTATGGGGCCCCCTATTTATAGTTGTAGGAAGTAAAGAGTCATAATGAATATGAGCTTCCTTTGACCAATCAAATTTAAGCGACATGGTCTTGATAAATATGAACTTCCTTTGACCAATCAGATTTAAGTGATATGACACCTTTTATGGGCTTTTAATTTACTGCATCATTTTGACATGTGGCATGGTCTCATTGGCTCCTTTACTTGACTTGGCATGCCATGTCATTTGACACGTGGAGCCAAATTAGGCCTCTAGAACATGATGGCATCTTGGGCTTGATAAAGCGAGTTTAGTCATTTGTAGCCCATATTAATGGTCTAACCCAATTGAGGTTGGAATTTAATTAAATCCATATGTGTTTGGACTTAACTAACTAATTCAATTATATTAATCCACAATATTTATTTGGGACTAATATATTTCAAATTTAATAATATTTGAATTTTGTACGGATTTAAATTTAATAAAATTTTATTGCTTACAGAGTCAACGCTTGCCCGTAGGGCATAATTTGTTGTTTGAAAGTCCTTGAACTAAGTCTTGCCTCTAAGTTAAGAGTTATAAAACATCTCATAAATCAAAACACAATGTGATAGCATCAACTCTTACCCATGAGACGTAACTTTTTGTTTGAAAATCATAAGTTTTGCCTCTACAATGTGGTAGTGTCAACTCTTGCTCGTGGGGTATAACGTGATTGGAAAAAATGAAGAAAATGAAGAAAAATACTAAAAAAGAAAAATAAAAATCCAAGAAAACAAAAAGAAAAATAAAGAAAATATAGAAGTTGAGGGGAGATTAAAAGATAGAAGTTGAGAAAAAACAAGAAAGAGACAAAACAAAAGTAACGATTGAGAAAAATTAAAAAAGAAAAAAAAAAGGGGGGCGGGGGGAGGGGGGGGATTTTTAAAAATAAATAGAATTTGAGAGGAGAAAAGAAAAAAAAGTAAGGGCAGAGAAAAACTAAAAAAAAAAATCAAAGTAAAATAAAAAAAAGAGGAAACTGTTTTTTAAAAATAGAATTTGAGAGGAGAAAAACGAAAAAAGTAAAGATTGAGGAAAATTATTAAAAAAAAAAAAAAGGAGAGGGAGAGAGAGAAATTAAAGTAGGATAAAAAAGGGAAAAAATAAAGTTAAAAGATACATAAGTATGGAGTTGTTTTACAAATATTTGAGCTATTAAGAGACAAATAGATAATTGTACTATATAAAAAAATTACTAGTTTATAAGACCATTATTATTAAGGAACCAAAAAACAAAGTGGTCATTTATGTAGTTTACCGAAATAGTCTAGCTATTAAACGAGCCGCTAGGGCTTTTTATGGGATAAGGACAAAAATGTCACTTCCGTGTAAAATAATACCACCAAATTAGCCACTGAATTTGAAATTCCTCTTTTTTGCCTTTTTGGCCTAACAACAAGTCTTTTACCTTTTCGGTTGTTCCTTTTGTTTCTTTGTTTTTTTTTTTTTTTTGAAAAAAACTTTTTTATTGAATTATCTTTAAAAACAAAATCACTAGTCCTTTTCATCTTTTTTTTTTCTTTTCACAACTCTTTTTTAAAAATAAAAAAAATGTTTTCTGTCACTAATTTACTTTTTTTTCCTCCTTTATTTCAAAGAACAATTGATTTATTTTTGTTAAAATTCTATCAAAAGGAAAAATAATCAATAATTATTAAAATTGGATTATGATTGTATAAAAGGCTTTTTTTTTTCAAATACATATTTAATATCAAATACATAAATACATATTTTATACAAATACAGATACAACTTATATACACATTTTAATAATAATTGTATAATTTCTATACACTATTTAGGTAAAATAATTATTTAGATACAAACTCTATATAATATTTATACAGTTTATATATATCCTATAGATATACATATTTTATATAACATTAATACAAATTCTATACAAGTCATATATAAAAAATATATTCTATATAATACAATTTTCATATACATCATATATAAACCTTAAATATACAGTTTTTCTACATATCATATACAAACCTTAAATGTACAGTTTTTATACACATCATATACAAACCTTAAATATACAGTTTTTATACACATTATATACAAATCTTAAATATACAGTTTTTATACACATCATATACAAACCTTCATTTCCCTGAAATCTCTATAGATCATCAATCCTATGCTACCTCGAATCATAAAACACATTTTTTTTTCAAAACCCTATTCGGAAACCAACTTCAAAAAAGAAAATGTACTTAGCAGTTAGTCTTTTTTTTTTTTGGACAAAGGACAGACTTTTTTTTCTTTCTAGCCTTAGCTAAAACCGTAAAATAAAAGGAATGGGCCTGATTAGACAAATGGCTAATAAATGATATTTTAAGAACCTGAAGTGTTATTTTTGTCCAAAACGTAAAAGTTGAGCTATTTTTTTAAAAAGAGACTACACAATGTCCTTTTCCCTTTTTGTTTTGAATATTAATACCCTTTAGTAGCAATGGCGTCTATAGTTCTCATTCGTAGATTTTCAACCAAGCTTCTTACAAAATCCTCAATAACAAGTTGCTTCTCTTCAATCTCCAATTACGATTCCAATTCTACCACCTCAAATTCTTCTTTCAAACACTATTCGAATAGTAGCAAACGTTTTCTTGCATGGGAGAACTTTTACGATTACAACAACCCTGGTAAGTTATTCGAAAAAAGTTAGATATACTATTCATCATCATCGTCATCAGAATCAGGAGAGAATAAAAAGAAGCTAGTTGATAATAACTATGATTTATCCAATTACTACTTCTCAGAGGATAGCAAAAAGTTCCTTGAAAAATTATCCAAGGGCAAACTGAGGAGTTTGTTAAACAAATCCCAAAGAATTTCAACAATATCACCTCAGAGGATTTCCGCAAACTAACTGAGATGTTTGTAGGATCTATGAATAACGTGCGCTAAATGTCAAATATTCTTGAAATCCTATTCGATTGTTGAATTTATCTTTAGTTAGTCGATCATTAGGAATCACAGCCTACATTAATTCTTTAATTAATGGTTGCAATATTCTAAATTTTTTTTCTTGGAAATAAAAAAGTGTATGTGTGATGTTATAATAATATTAGCTCTATATTTGCATTGTATTGATGGATTGGTTGAGCCATTGATTATGTATTTCTGTTGTTGAGTCCAGACGGTTCGTTATTCTTTTCTTGTTTTAATGACCTTGGGAAAAATTGCAACATGGCTGACTTTATTTTAGGATAAATTACACAAAATCACAAACCAAAGAGATATTATTATCCAAAATTTACTCCACAATTAATGCATGCAATATATTTTTTTCAAATATTTCATCCTCTAAAATCTCTCCCAAATTATTATCAATTGATATAACTTTCATCTCTACTACTACAACTTCTTCACCAATTTCATTGTCTTTTTTTAATTTTTTTATCAACTTTTCTTTTATCTATTTTGAACTTTTTTTCAACTTTAAAGTCAATACTCGTTAAGGAAAAGATGAGAAATTGCACAATCAGCAGTTAGATTTTCGACGAGAACGACCAAAGTGACGGCGGTAATGAGGACGAACAACAAAAGAGGTAGGGTAGACAAGTTACGGTGATGGTGCGGACGAACGATGGAGGAGGTGGTGGTGAAGTGTATGTATCAATCATAAATAAATTGAACAATCAGTTATTAGATTTCCGACGAGAACGTTCAAAGTGGTGGTGGTGGTGAGGTCTAACGATAAAGGGGGTGGGTAGAGAGTGCACAACCAAAATATGCATAAAAATTTAAAAAGTGACAAAAATATGTCATTAAATTAGAAAGTAACCAAAATAGGTTTGGTGCACTTTTGTTGTGCACCATATCATATTTTCTCTAACGTTTGCGTCTAAAGAGTTAAAAGTGGATGGTGCACTTTTTTTGTGCAGCATTCATTTTTTTTTTGGTATGGTGCACTTTTTTTGTGCACCATTCATTTTTTTGATATGATGCACATTTTTTTACACCATTCATTTTTTTCATATGGTGCACTTTTTTTGTGAACTTTATGAAAAAAATATATGGTGCACTTTTTTTGTGCACCATTCATCTTTTTATATGATGCACTAATTTTGTGCACTATATAAAAAAAAATATATGGTGCACAAAAAAAGTGCACCATCCATTATGATAAACTACACAGTTCATTTATTTTTATATGGTGCACATAAAATGTGCACCATCTATTTTTTTATATATATGGTGCACTAATTTTGTGCACCATCCATTTTTTTTTCACATTATGCAGAAAATTACTGCACCATATATTTTTTTCATATATAAATATAATTAGTGTACTATAAGTTTTTTTTCTCAAATATTGTAAAAAATAATGCACTATTAATTATTCTTGATATAGTGCACTTATTTTGTGCATTATCCATTCTATTTTATTTATTTATTTCATCTATTGCATTATGTAAAGGACCTTTTTTTTAATATAAAGTGATTTGAGTGTACTTTTTTTTTATCTATTTTATATAACATTATTTATTGCACTTTTTATTAATTTAGTAATTATTTAATTTATTTCATATAGTGAACTATTTTTTAATCATATATTGTTCAAAAATTTGAATTTGTTTGTTTAATTTTGTCATATGTCGCACTATTTTAGTGTACTATCTATTATTTTTCATTTAATGCATTCAAATAGTGCATTATCTAGCATTTTGATGTAATTTTGTCCTCATAGATTTTTTATTTTTTATATACTAAATTGATATTTTCTTTTATTGTATATATTAAATTTGCACTTTGTTTATAATTTTTTTTACACAGTGCATTAAATTTGTGCACTATTTAATATTTTTATATAACATATAGTGCATAATATTTGTGCACTATTCACATATTCTGACACATCTTACTCTAACATGTCAAGGTCATTCACATTGATAAAACATTTCAATATGGTGCATATTTTTTGTGCACTATATCAAATGTTTAGTTTTTTCAACGGATATTAAAAAATTCTATATAAAGAAAACATCTATAGAGCATACTTCATCTTCATCACTTCAATTCAAATTTTTTATAATTCAACTAAATTTCTATTCATTGGAATCTTAGAGAATGAGTGAACGTGTCAAAGTTGCACTTTTGGGGGACGGTGAAGTTGTCCATGAGGGTAATACAACATATTATAGTACTTCTCCCAAGTGCAACGTCAAGTATCCAATTTCAATAGGTTATGAAGAGTTTGTTGATTCAATTTTTAGAAGGATGAAAATTAAACGTGGCGATTATGATTTATTTATAATTGGACAATATCCAAATTCCTTCACATCACAAGGTCTGATAAATTATGGGGAATGGATTATCAATGACGATGAGTCATTGACTGAATTTTTAAGAGCTCCTTGTGATTATGCCAGTCAAGTAAAGTTAAACATTCTTCAAGTTTATGTTAAGAAGGAGCGGACGACTCGTCGTGCGCACTCTCCTGCACAGATGAATGTTTATACGCAACTTGAGAATCCAACTAGTGTTGGTGATGCCCATTTAACTCATTATAGTAATTTTTTCGATATGAATGCTTCTCAATACATCATGTCGGGTAACATGCGAACACAATCTTCAATACCCGATCTGAACAAAACTTTGAATGAAAGTGACCGGTAACGTCTATGAATTTATGTTATTATTAATAATTTTTATTCTCACTGCTTTGTTAAACCATTGTTATGTCATATGTTTGTTTTATTTTTTTCAGGAGCTTAACTCTGTGTGAGATGTATAATGATGAATTTTTTGAATGAGATTATAATCATGGTCAATCATCACAGCTTGAATTGATGAACAATGTTGGAACATCTTCAAATATTCCTCTGTCATTAAATTTTAATGCTATCGACTATTATCGGTATGAAAATATAGTCACGCTTATATTAATTTATATTTTTTTGACATGTATTGAAAATATTTAATTATATAAAATATAGGGATAATGTCATGCGAGATCAACATGTTGTTGCAGAAGATATTGAAAATGATGATCAAGCAAATTATGGTGAATTATCACAGAGCAATGATAGTGCGCCTAATAATGCCGATGGAGGTGAATGCCCCTATGACTCGTCATCGACTGATGATGGTGTGAGGTTCAATTCTGAAAAAGATCCATGTCCATGAGCCCTTATACTCAACATGAATCAATTCCACGAACATCGATTCAAAGACCGCCAGCAATATCACAATCAAATAATAGACCCCATTTTTATTCTAATAAAATTTCATTTCTTGATCACTTTCAAGAAGGACCTGATGTGTTTATGGATATGCATGAAAATATTTTTGTACCTGCAAGTGTGTGGCGTGAATCGATTGATTTTTTAAATGATAATTTTTTTCTTGCTAGTCAGATGTTGTTCAAATCAAAAAAAAATCTACAACGAGCGGTTAAACTTTATCATATTAAAGTAGGGAGAGAGTTTTTTGTTGTTAAGTCGGGAAAAGAAGTCTTCAGAATTTTTTGCAAACGTGTAGATCAAGGTTGTTCTTTCAAATTTTGTGCTACCAAGAATAGTAATAATAACTTGTGGAAAATTGAAAAATACATCGGCGAACACACTTGTAATATGGGTGATTGTCGTGGAGCTCACGTAAATTTGGATATAGACATGATTGCAACTGTTCTTGTGCCGTATATTGAAAAAACATCAAGGTACTAATTTTTATCGAGTTCATTTGACTATAAAAATTAATACTTATCTTTTCATTTATAATTATTTAGCATTGTTATTCACAGGTACCCGATCAAAGAATGTTAAATCTCTGTTCTCTATAAGTACCGCAAAATAATTAGTCGGCGAAAGGCATATCTTGGAATAAAACAAGCCTTTGAACAAGTCTATGAAAATTGAAAGGGTTTATTTCGTGAATTGCCAAGGTTTATCGCTGCTATGAAACATTTCAATCCAGGCTTTGTCGATGAATGGCGATTCAAACACCATGAGGGAGTTAATGAACGCATTTTCAATTATGTGTTTTGGACGTTTAAGCCATGTGTTGATGGCTTTCGTTATTGTCGGCCGGTGATATCAATAGACAGAACACATGTATATGGTAAGTATGATATCAAATTTTTGATTGCGGTTGGTACGGATGGCAATGGCTCTATTTTTCCTTTGGCTTTAGCAATATCAGTGAATGAAAATCTTGATACATGGAACAAGTTTCTGAGCGATTTGCATCAACATGTTGTGTGTGGTCGTCAAGGTATTACATTGATATCTGACAGACATCACGGCATACTTGGAAGTGTCTCTACAAAGGATAACTGGCAAGCTCCTTTTGCCTATCACCGTTATTGCTTAAGGCATTTGAAGGCCAATTATCAGAGGGCTTACAAAAGTGTTCGACTGAACAATCTACTATGGGTTGCTACAATTGCTACCCAAGAGAAAAAGTTCTTGTTACAAATGGAATTAATCAAGGAGACACACTTTTCAGCATACGAGTGGTTGATGAATATCGACTTAGAAAAATGGACCATGCACAAGGATAATAGGAGGAGATAGGGTATGCTCACAACAAATAGTGTTGAGTCATTTAATGGCATGCTAAAATCCACTAGAGGCCTACCAGTGACTGCAATGGTCAAAATGTCATATATCATGATTGTGGATCATTTGGTTCAGAGATCGAAGTATGCAAAACAACGATTGGCTGACAAACAAAAATGGATGCCAAATCCATTCAAAAAATTTGAGGAATACAGGAAAAAAAAGGCATCGATGCATAGTATCCAAAATTATCTTGTAACAGATAATATATTTGAAGTGAGGACATTCAACTCCCATCATGGAAAGGGCGATAATAAGCAAATTGTTAATGAGACGCAAAGAACATGTACATGTGGAAAATGGCAATCAAATCATTTTCCATGTTCTTATGCCATTAGGGTGTTCAAATTTGTTGGTAATCCTGCATGGGATTATATTGCATTTGAATTCTCTGTGGCTTGGTACCAAAAAGCTTACTCTGGGCAGTTGATTCTACTTGATTATGAAGACTATTGGCCAGAAAGCCCATTTTCCATGATCTCAAATAAAAATTTCTTGCGTAAAGTGAAGGTCAAGTCCACCACACATATTCTCAATGAAATGAATGTTTCACAAAGTAGTCTTTCTCGAAAATGCTCTACTTGTAAATAACCAGGAAATGATAAGCGCAATTGTCCATCTAGAGAGCGTAATGCTAATGCATATCGAGCAACAAATATCTCCAGTGGTGGTAGTACGTCTAGGAAATAATTTTAATTGTATATCTTATTGTGAATTGCTTTATATGTTATTGTATTACGTATTTGCAAGTGAATGAATAGTGTAAGTATTTTAGTATGAGATGGTATTTTAAATTTTAATAACACCATAATGCAAAATAGCAAACAATAACAATGTTAAAAATTACATATTTTCTTCATCATCAGTTTCAAGAACTACATCGACTTCATGAAAAATGTCTAGTGCTTTTTGCATTTATGATATTTCCTTATCAAGTGTTCGATAACTTGTACGTTATCCCTGAACTTACATATCTGAAATGACACGAAAACTGCCTGGGGAACAATCAAACCATGCCACTGACATAACACCTCATAATCACACCGTTTAGGATATAGTTGAGTCCACTGAAGTGTTTCTCCCAAAATAATAAAATCTTCAGCTTTAGTAGGGTTCTTTGAAACTCCCTCATTTTTTATTCATCTAATATCAAACCAACTTTTCATTAAAGCTTTGCGTAATGTGTTGTAAGATGTAATGTTTTTCTTTATATTTGTAATGTGTTATATATAAAGTTATGTTATCAATCAAATACATCAGTCAATCAGTCAAAAAAAGAGTCCACAGTGGAAGGTGCATATATTATGTGCACTATATAGCTTGTAGGTTTCAGAAATGTGTCATAAAAAGTTGTGTTGTCAATCAAAGAGGTCAGTCAGTCAATAAAAAAAGGAGTCCACAGTGGAAGGTGCATATATTATGTGCGCTATGTAGCTTGTAGGTTTCAGAAATGTGTCATAAAAAGTTGTGTTGTCAATCAAAGTCGTCAGTCAGTCAG
>NC_061111.1:145824194-145837282 GCF_002878395.1 Capsicum annuum
ACATTTTGGCTATTTAACTTCACCAAACTAGTGGTCGGGAAGTAAGCCCTTAATTTATCAATAAAGGGTGTCAATTTAACCCTCTTATACTCCAATTACATCCACATACCATACATATTCATATAATATCCCCTGACACAATTGTGGCTTCATTACAACTCCCAACCAAAACACAAAGCAAAATGAGCAATAGGCGTACACAATCATTAATTTAGTGGTGTATCACTACATCCATCTTCTATAGTTCAATACAAACTAATCACACCTTTTCCCAATAGCAACCGGGCAGCCCCAATCCAAACACACAAAACAGTCCGCAACAACACTCCAATCATCCTTTAATAGCAACAAAATATGTGTAATCCTCCATCAACACATGTATATGGAAAAAGGACAAAAGAGGACAACAACCATACCTTGATTTCCTTGGTCTTTTATTCATTAATGTGTATTTCTTCAATATCTTAATTCCTTCACACATACGCCAAAAGAGAAAAGAAAAATCCCTTAATAACTAAGAACAATTGACTATCAAAACTTAAAAAGAGGGCTGTCCGGAAATTAATCTTGAAGAACACATAGTTTCCTTAGTACAAGCTCATGAATTAGTCACATACCTTTATATTGGAAGGAAGGTCAATCCCAACAACCCTTGTGGAACTATAGGGTTACTTCATAGCCAAGAGAGAACAAGAGAGAAAACCCTAGAAAGCTGAAATTTTTGTCTAGGTTGAATGAGAAAAAATTGCTGATTTCCAATCCATATATAGAAGCTGCTCTTTGACGACTTATTGACTATTTTTGGTATATATTTTGTCAAGTAAATGATGTGTATACTTTCCCAATATATTGAGCTTTTGTGGATCCAAAACTATTGGGCCTTTGTTGCCCATTCTCCTTCTTTTCTTTCCTTTAACTTGGGCCAAAATTAATTCAAGTAGGTGGTAGTGTATTTGGCCCAATAAGTTGGTCAAAGGAAGTCTTAGTGGGTTATGTACATACTTATTTAATTCATAGTTGGGCTAAACTAAAATGAGCCTTTGTAGCTTTGAGTGTTGGGCTTTTTTTTATTTCCTTCTCTTTTACTTAAGTTAGGCCCAAATGAGTACCTTAATATAGGATCAAATCTGGTCCATAACCTTGGGTCCATTAACTTGGTTCAAATATCTCAAGTAAGTGATCCACCTACTAGCTTAAGTAAGTCAAGAAAGAACCTTAACAAAATACTCAATTTTTAGTTCTTAACTCTTTAATCTAACTTAAAATTTGTATATACTTGGTCACATTAAACCACATGGGAAGTATTTAGAACTCCATCTACACCACAAAGATATATCAAGTTCCACATAAATAGAACAAGTACACGCAAAAATATGAGGTGTTACAGGTTGCTCCAAAACGAAGAAGAAGACGATCTACTCTACCATTCAACTATTTGAAATAGGATAATGTTTCTTTGTTCTTTAAAATTAGTATCTTTTTTGTCCTACTTAGAAAAGTTTAGACTGACAAATCATTAGAGTCAATTTTTGCTGAAGGGTACAATTCTAATGTCAATTAGGAAGTCATTTTCTATGAAAAAATAACTCCCATAATCCAACTGCTGCCATTTTACGACAAAGAAAAAGTATGGTATGAATTTTGACCAAGTACTATTAAGTTGTTAATGAATGGTGTGTTTGTTGTGGGGAAAAAAAATTTGAAATATTTACAAATTTTTTGCATGTTGGATTGATTAAAGTATATTTCTTACTAAAGTTTCATAAAAATAAAAAATATAACTTTATTCGTAAGTTAAGAAAATAAGTTTCTTAGAAGTTGAAAAAAAAAATTCTTGACGAAATAAGAAAAATAAATATTATAAGTGAGATTATACAAAGGTCAATTGTCTTATCCACACCTCTAGCAAAAATAAATGTGAATTTATCTAATCATCCTAGCAATGTAGTCTAAAGTTGTGGTTTATATATACACCAATTACAATTAATAACTTGCAATCATAAGGTAACTTAATATATCGGAACATAAAGAAACATACTTGGTCGGATGTCAAATGATCAAGCTAATCTCTCATGGGGACTAGGGCATGGTGTGTCTCTGTATCGTGCTTAACCCCTTCGCATCCACTTCCTACCATATGGCATCAATGGCTCAATCCTAACAATACATTTTGGTATTGGTCGGAAGGGAAGGACCCTCTCACAAGTCCATACCTAAATGTTACATATTAGTTAATGTTAACCAAACTAATGAATAATCAAACTGACGCTAACATAATAAGATGAGATACCTGGAGAAGAGGAACGAATCCTCCAAGTTTTTTCCCATCAATAGATATCTGACAAAGACAATGGTAAAGATAGGCTAGAACAGCGCTGTCCCAGCTGTAAGTCCCCGTCTCGTCAAGATCAACAAGAAAGTACAAGAACTGCAGACTTAAGCGATTCTCCGATGTGTTCGGAAATAGGATAGCTCCTAAAATCAACAGCATGTACAGTCGAGAGATCCTATGAACTCTATCATTAAGAGTATCGTCTGTAATGGGATCTTGAACAGCCTGTTGCTGAATATACTTGACTAATGCACGTATGTAAAGATGGATAGTCCCTGAAAAACCCTTCGGTGCAGTGTTGAAGCCAGTAAGATCTTGGAGTAACATAGCCCAATCTAAACTATGATGCATTTGATCTCTATATGTCACAACATTTCTCTCAACGCGCAATCCAAAAAAAATTTGGATATCTTGCAAGGTCAAAGTGACCTCTCCAAAGGGTAGGTGAAAAGTGTGTGTCTCAGTCCTCCACCGCTCAATCATGGCCATGACAAGCTTATGATCGAGCCGTATCTTACCTACCCTAACAACATCCCATAACCCATCTATGGAAATATACTCTATAACGCGCTAATGGGGGGGCTTCTTAAAAATCATCCATGCTACATCAATTATTTTTGGAGTCACAGTCTCGTTACAATCAAGCTTCCCTTTCCACAACATTTGCGATCTGTGAGTCACCTGTAATGTAAGTAATGACCCATCAAAGGGTCCAGGATGCAAGATCTGCTGCATAATATAGACCTGTACACCAAATTTCATTAGGACTAACATCAAACCCAAGCATGCAATATTAAAATATAAACCTTGTTACGTAGAGTTTACATAAAACATTGTTATGCTAATAATATAGCAGATACATCTTGATTTATGCTTTATCCCCTATGAGTTTGAACTAAAAAAAAAACACTGACCAAATTACAAATACAATTTGCATCCTAGAATATTTTTCAAAATCAAATCTTCTAACACGAAGTAGTGCAAGTTTTGTGAATTAAACATTAAAGACACTGCTTAAATAACCTTCTTGTAATATATCTTTTCTCTATGATTTGAAGTACTATACTCTCGATGGAAAGGTATGTTAAAGCTAAAACAACATCAACTCAGAGTTAAGTAATAGTGTCTAAACAAAGTCTTATCCAGTACTAAAGAGTGTGTTTTGTCCCCCACAAATTTATATGGCTTTTCAAAGTAATCTTCTTCTGACTTCTACGCTTTCGCATAAGTGGTCTTTTAAATTTTAATGGATTCAATAAAAAATTTCTCTAAGAAAGTTTCATCTAGTAATTTCAAAGAGAGTCAACTGAAAATATATCTTATGATTCATCTAATTAGAATAAGCAGAAAACATTTTCAGTTGTTTATGCAATGAGATTTCCTGTGCAATTTCTTTAACTACAAAACTAAGATAGTTAAAATAATGCAATGAACTATCACAAAATCTATTTTTTAATAAATAAAAAAATAAAAAAAATAGAGAAGTTAGCATACCAACTGAAGGAAAGAAGCTGATTTTTTAATTCAAAGGCCCTCCACGTTGTTACCTCACTTTGTTTCAAGTGAAATGGATTAGACTGTATGAAAGGGTACCATGGAAAAAGTTTTATAAAAATGGAAGGGGGACCATCGGAGAAGGGTTTTAATTTGAAAAGAAGATGAGGAACACAGGGAAGGGTAGGGTAGAGTAAGGGTGATAGATATTTTTTTTATATGGTGCACTTTTTTTGTGCACCATATTAAAAAAGGATGGTGCATTTTTTTTGTGCACCATATATATTTTTTTCATATGGTGCACAAAAAAAGTGCACCATATAAAAAAATGAATGGTGCACATTTATTTAGCACTATCCACTTTTAACACTGTTAGTTTCAAACGTTAGCAAAAATAGATATGGTGCACAAAAAAATGCGCCAAGCCTATTTTGGTTCCTTTCTATTTTGATGACATATTTTTGTCAATTTTTAAATTTTGTGGCATATTTAGGTCGTCAACTCGTGGGTAGCCAAGATGGCGGTGATGGCGCGAACGAACGATCGGAGGGGGAGGGGGAGCTTATATCTATCAAATAAATGTATTTAATACATATATAGATACATATTAAGAACTTGTATAATCTTTTCATTGCTTTAAGGATGATGCATATGTTTTTTGTTTGTTTAATGGTTTGACCATCTTCATTCAGTTTGGATATTTCTCAATTGATACATATGATATTTTATTTAATTTTGTGATACATTTTATACATATACCATTGATACATTTTATTCCGTGAGAAACGACATCTATAACACTGATATAATAGTATAAAAAATAGGAAAAAGGACAAATATAGCACCTAAAATTAAAATAATACCACAAAAATAGCACCCATAATTAAATACCCAGTAAATAGCCACCCGCATAACCTTAACTCGGTCAACCTCTTTTCTCGATAAAAAAAAAGGTAGTAAAACAGTACCGAGTACACATAATAAAATGAATCACACAAACTAAGATTGGTACCTCTAAACAGAGCAAAACATGATCCAACCTGTTAAATTTATCTTAAAATTTAACCTAGAATTTTTTTGGCTCCTTTTTAAAGATTCTAGTCTATTTTATTCGTTTTAAACAATTGAGTAATTATTTTTTTTCCAGATTATTTTGCATTCACCAACATTATTAAAATAACATACTATTTTTTTTTGTTTAGTTTTACTTATTTATACAATAAAATACAATGCCATATACTTTTAATATAAAACAATTGTTAAAGATATATATATTTATATATAATAACGATACAGTTTCTATATATATACATATTCTACGTAATAATTATAGCATTTTTATACACATTCTATAGAATTTTTAACTACAATTATTATTTAGATAGATATTTTATACGACTCTATATAGTTTTTACATGCATTCTAAAAATGTATCAATCTAGTATAAGAGAGTATCAATTGATTATATGGACACTGCAAGTGTATCAATGTAGTTTAAAAGTAAATTAATGTGGTATAAAAGAGTATCAATTGGGTATAGAGACTGGATGTGCTTGCATAGAACTTCCTTTCTCTTTTTTAAAAAGTGTATCAATATAGTATAAAAGTGTATCAATGTGGTATAAAAGTATATCAATTAAGTATAGAGACTACTAGGGGTGTTCATGGATTTGGTTAAAAACCAAATCAAATTGTAAATCGAACCAAACCGATTAAAAAAATCGACGTTTGATTTAGTTTAGTTAGGTTTGGTTTTAAATTTTTAAAAACTGATGCTATTTGGTTTGGTTATGATTTTACTTTTAAAAAAAAAGTGAAAATAATCAAATCAAATCGATAAATTATATATATATATATATATATATATGTATATATATATATTATTTATATATAATTTATAAATAAAATATAAATATTTTAATAAATTTAATCTTAAACTAAATTTTAATCTATGTTTAGCCCAACCAATACTTTAGCCCAATTGCCCAAAGCCCAAACCCAACTCTACCTACTATTACTAATAAGTTAACCCTACGGTCCCTACCTCACTTTTTCTACTTCAACTTTCACATTATGTAGTACATCAACTGATGCTTTTTTTGTTCTTCATTGAAAGGCAGCACCGCATTAGCTTCTGTTGTTCTTCATAGAAAGCAAACGATAAAAAAAAATCTTTTGAGTTTTTCATCTCACAAGGAAAAACAAAAATAAAGATTGAAGCTTGGGAAGTGAAAACTTTAAATACAAGATTATTAAAGTTTGGGAAGGTAATTTTTAGTTTTTTTATTCTAGCTACCTTAGCTAATTTTTAATTTTATACAAGAATTTAGAGGAGTGCATGACCTGCAATTAGTTTTTATAAATGATTTTTTTTCTGTTCTCTGTCATTTGTACCTTTAATTATGAGCAACTGTATAAATCATTGTCGTTCTTTTGTTTAGTTATTTGCGAGCAGTGGATTATACAAAATTGAACTAAATTTGGAAGAGGGAGGCTCTATAGTCCTAGGCTAAGAGTTACCAAGTGAAGAGGTTTTCCCTCTCGTTTGTTTTGCGTTAATGGTTCATGCAACTGCAAGTGTTTCACTTTCTTCCTGCTGATTATACTTGTGTCATATTTTCTAGAGTCTCGGCTAGCTCAGATATTGCAATATTTTCTTGTTTAGTTTCTTACCCCCATATCTAGTTTACGCTTGCTTTTGTAGTGTAGTCTTCTCTTCATTTTTTGTGGAATGTTTTCGGTGATTAAATCTAATTCTATTCTATAGTAAAATCCCAAAATTTCATGAGATGGAACTTTAGCCAAGCAATGGTGCAGAGGGATTTTATTAAATGTTACTGAATTTTTATTGATGTATGGTTTGTGAATAACCCAAGAGAGATGATATGAATGATGACTAAAACTGGAATCCATATGCTGCTTCATCTTCGGTTACATAAATAAAGAATCTTTCAAACGAGTTACCATGGTCCCTGGTTCAAATGGTAGTTTTATGTCTCCTTGTTTATTCAATCTTTTCCCTATATAATTAGCTCACCTAGCTAGTCTATAAAGTAAACAGATAACTCAAATTTGTCCAACTCTGTCTCTTCTTGCAGTACACTGTAACAAAATATAAAGCTCTATTTTACAATGTACATGTATGTGTTTGTATGTTGTTGGATAATCTTAGGGCCTACAATACAAAGCTAGTGTTTTTCATCTCAATGTTGATTTTGTTTAATGTGTTTGTTCTGATTTTTAAGAGTTTATAGTGTTATTTGTCCATCACTGTACAAATATTTCATGAGAAATTATTCAATTTAATACTCTTTTCTATGAATTAAAAAAAAGAGTTTATTCTAAAGATGGTTGGAGTAGGCTAGTCAATAACCAAAAAATTAAAAAATCGAACCAAACCGATGGTTATTTTCTTTTTGTGGTTTGGTTTGGTTTTAGAAATTCAAAAACTAACTAAATTGGTTTTGGTTATGGTTTTAACGACTAACCGATCCAAATCGATCCATGAACACCCCTAGAGACTGCATGTGCCCAATTGCGCCAAATGGCTAAAAAATAAAATTACTTTAGCCGACTGGCTACAGCATGTCCACCTTTTCAATTATGGATCATTTTTTTAAATGACCAACCCATGTCCTTTTCCCTAAAAAATATGTATTGGTGTTGTTAATCAGTTATCAAAATATATACATTATCAATATGATACACTTGTTGTTGGAATACTGATGATACATATGATATATATTTTGTGATAGTCATTCATATTTTTGATTTATTTATAAATGTTTGACACATTTAACATATATTTGACATATGTAAATTATTTATTTTGGTGTGAGATCGAATTTTTTATGATTATTGAGTAATTTTACCAAATGTATCATTGTGATACATTTGGAACCAGATGTATTATTATGATACATCTGGAATCAGATATATCATTTCCACGATTTGTGACTAATTTTTACTCTCCGTAATAATTAAAAATTAGTTACTTTCTTATTTAATTAACCACTAAATTACAAATGTATCACAATACATATGTATCAAGGCTAAAAATATGTATCATAAATATCAAAATTCGGAATATCATGTAATTAAATAAAAGTATAAAAAAAAGTGTTAAAACTCATTAAACATCTGGAATTTAGGTAAGTTGCCCTTTATTTTAGGAAAAACGACACTCTATAGCACTTTTTAAAACAAATAGCCTAACTTTGAAAACTTTTCAAAAAGTGGTCAGTCGTATATACTATTTCCGCTTTATAGTCATTTCCTAATTTGGATCATTTTGGCCTACATAATCTATATACAAGTCATATACAATACTGATACAGTATTCAACTTGGACAATTAGGCCCTTTTAAAAATATTTCAATTTCTTTTTTGCTATAAATTTTTTAACTGATCAAATATTTTATTTTTTTGTTTGTTTAGAAATAATAATAAAATTATATAAAAATGATATAATTGTTAAATAGAATATGTATCTATATAAGATATATGTATAGAAATTGTATAATTCTATCAAATAAGTATATGTATAAAATATATATAGAAAGTGTATGAATTATATAATTGTTGTATAAAATGTGTAAAAAAAAATGTACAATTATTATATAAATTGTGTATCAAAACTGTATAATTTTCGTATAAAATATTTATATGTATAAGATATGTATAGAAACTGTATAGAAGGTGTATAGAAACAGTATAAAACAAGTCAGTAAATTGAAATGGCTAAAAAATAAAAGTTAAATTTCATGACCATTTTCATAAAAATAATTTAATTTGAAGTGTCGTTTCTATCCTTTCCCCTTTATTTTAATCACATTTAAATAACACTTTGTCAAATATGCAACACAGAGTTTGCGCAATTCGCTTCAGTAAATCTTGTCACTTTGTATAGACTAATATATTTGACTAAATACATATTTCCTCTACACAAGTACTATATTTGTCTTTAAGAAATTATACTGTCTTTTTCGTAACTATATATTCGATCGACATATATCTTTTTTATAGTGGTTAGTAAATCATAATAAATATCATAATGTATATCTGCAAAAACGTACATAGCAATGGAATGTGCAAAAATAAAACTGATCGATTAATTGAACCAATAAAAATGTTATTGATTTATTGTTATTGGGTTAACTATTTTTTAATAATTTTATAAAAAAAAATATTGGGTAGTGATTCGGTTCAATTTTTTCTTATTGTGTTATTGGATAAATCGATAACCCAATAAGAAGATATATATGTATATCTTAATGCTTAAGTCATCGATAGAGCCTTAAACTTGTTTCGAATTTTCACTTGGACACCTGAACTCACCCTATATTTATTGAATACCTCAATCCTTTGAATTGATACCAATTTCACACATTTTTGACAATCAGCCAAAAGTATGAAGTGTGCGATGCACACTCGCGCTGACATAACACAATAACGAATTAAATAATGACATATGTTATTTTGATGCAAAATTTTATTTAAAAAACACATTTCAATATGAGTGAAAGAAAAAAAAATTTATTAAAGGTAAAAAAGAGAAAATGAAAAAAAAATAAAAAAATAAGGTCACCCCTACACACCCCATCCAAGCCTCCGCTATCTGTCGGAACTTTCCACCCAGCCACCACTCTTCTCTTTTCTTTTTTTTTTTTTTTCCTAATCACAAATCAACGACATAGCAAATTTGATTAAAAAACAGAAATCACAATGCTATTTTCATAAACCAAAATGTTGTTTTGTCTTTATTAACCCATTTTAAGTTACCTTTTCTATCTCATTTGTCATTGTAGATGAAAAAGAATGAAATTTTGTTTAAAAAATTAATTTTGATTAATATTATTGGAAAAAATAAAGTTACACCGGAGTATTTATTTTTTCACAAAACACCCACAAGCTAAAAAATTTCAATGAAGTTCTCCCAATTTCAAGATTATGACAACTCACAGACTTAGCTAAAATCAAGATTTAACCACCAAGATTGCTTTTTTACAATACCCAATAAGCTAAAAACAACAAAAAACTGAATTTTGTATCAATAATTTGAACACTTGGATAAGCTTTATACACAGTTTTAAGAAAATAATTGAATGGATAAAAAAGAACCATAAAAAAAATGAAGTGTTTGTCACAAAAAAATGTAGTAAGAAAAGGACAATTGTGCTATGTTTCTAACATAAAAATTCTCAAAACACATAACAAACGGCAATGGCAGTAATTGATGGTTCGATGTCGGAAAGGCAGCCAAAAGATATGAAAGAAAAAAATGTGTATTCATAAATCTTTCTTTTATAAAGAATGAAAAGAAGTTTTTAAAAAAGAAAAAGAAAAAAAACAAAAGAGAAGAATGAGAAAAGAAGCAAATCAAAAAGAGGATTAATGTTAAATGGAGAAGATGGTGGTGGGTGGGGGTGCGGGGTTACTTTTTCTTTTCTTTTTTTAGATTGTACCTAATTGGAGGTTGAAGAAGACCCAAAAAAAAAACAAAAAAAAAAAACTACATAAATACACAACTTATATTTCCAATATTTCAAAAAATCCCAACTCCATAAATCTATTACAAAAATTTCAACATATACACAGAATGTTATGTATATATCGACTATGTTATGTATATATTACTAGGGAGAAAGAATAAAGTAATTAAAAAAATGAAAGAAAGTGTCATTACTTCCAAAAGCGTTGATATTTATGTTATTTATACAGAGAAAAAAAATCAGTAAAAAATCACTTTTACGCGCCCACACTAAGTGTATACCACACAATGTGCCATGTGGGCAAATAAGGCCTAGGTGGATCAAATTTCGGGTGGGTTAGGGATCTGATAGGTACAAGTCTGAGTTGAGGGGCCCAAGTGAAATTTCGAAACAAGTTTGGGATCCTATCGATGACTTAAACCTTCGCTTAATTTCTCTTTAATTTCTACAAATTAACAAACCTATTATTTCAATTATACAAACTCTTAATTTCTCCTAACAACATTTAATTCAAACTTAAAGATTCTTATAAATTAAAACACATCATGTAAGATTTTTAGTTGCAACTAAAATTTGATTTTTTTCATGTTAGTTACTATTATTTTTATTTTATGAGTATTTTCTATCGGTTAAACAAAAATTCGAACCGTTAAGGATTAAAAATCGATAAATCAATAACCGTTAAAAATATCTTATTGATTTGTTTATTGATTTAGCATATTTAAAAATCAAAAATCAATAAATCGAACCGATAATATAAAAAATTGAATCGAACAGATTGATGCACACCCCTACATAATAGTAATTGTTAAATCTCTAAGATGATTCGTGTGAAGAAAAAAAATTCATAATGTCATCTTGTACATAAATTTGTTAGCTATTAAATAATATGGATGCACATGTGAATGCACCAAGGCAATCTTGTAAAACAAGATACACAAAAGCATTCTTGTAAAATAAACTTTTTCATTGGCTTATTGGAGAAGTTTATAATTTGTCTCTATATATATAGTATTCCATTGTACATAAAAGGAGATATGAGAAACAAGAAAAGTACTACTGCTTTCTTCATTCTCTCTGTTAGTGTTATTACAATTAAGTTTAATATTTTGCTTTAATTATTTAATACGTTATCAGCACGAGTCTACTATTTCGAGCAAATACAGGTAATAAAAGTTAGTATTTAATTTTCTTAAATAATGTCTAATATTTTCAAACGGGAATTTAGTGCCCTAGATATATCGGGCAAAACTTATATGTCCAGGGCATTAGATGTCGAAATACATTTAAATGCAATGGGTCTGGCAGACACTATAAAAAATGACAACAAGATATCAAATCAAGATAAGGCCAAGGCCATGATATTTCCTCGTCATCATCTTGATGAAGGTTTAAAAATGAAATACTTCACGATTAAAGTTCCCCTCATATTGTGGAATAATTTAAAAGAAAGATACAACCATCTGAAGATGGTCATTCTTCCACAAGCTCGTCATGAATGGACCTATCTGAGGTTGCAAAATTTTAAAAATATAACTGATTATAATTCTGTGATGTTTAGAATTAAATTGCAGTTTAATTTATGTGGGGAAGATATCACAAACCAAGACATCTTAGAGAAAACATTCTCTACTTTTCCCCCCTCAAGTATTCTCCTGCAGCAGCAGTACCGAGAAATGGGTTTTAAAAAAATATTTTGAATTGATTTCTTATCTTTTTGTTGCTGAACAACATAATGACCTTCTAATGAGAAATCACGAAAGTCGACCTGCTGGTACTACTTCATTCCCAGAAGTGAATGCTGTAAATTTTTGCCCAATTAGGTGTAAAAGAAGTCCTGACCCCAATCGTGGTCGCGGTCGAGGTCAAGGTCGTAATCGTGGTCGTGGAAAGTATTTTAATCCGGGTGATCGCCTTGCAATAAACAATAACCCTTAGCACCAACAGTGCAAAAAGAGGGGGAGGCTCCTGAAGTAGCGTCAAGGACGAACTCTGAAAGTAAATATTATCGATGTGGGGGAAAGGGGCACTGATCGCATACCTGTCGTACGCCAAAATATCTGGTAAAAGTCTATCAGGCGTCCCTTAAGAAAGCAGAAAATGATGTTGAAACAAACTTCCTCTTTGAAGATAACGTTGAGCCCATGGACTTGAAAGTTTTAGATTTCTTTGCAATTCCTGAAGAACATGTAAATCACCCTGTAGGTGATAATCATGAAATAGTATGATTATGTTAATTTTCTGTTAAAGTTGTATTGGTTTACTTTTCTGTCATTTACTAATCTTGTATATAAATAAAATTTATATAAGATGTTATGTACTAGTAAGTTACGACGATTTCTGGTAATTCAAAATTAATTGAAGGCTCCGGAAGAGCTACTATATTTCTGCCTAAGGGGACAAAATTAGTTATAGAAGATGCATTGTTCTCTTCTAAATCCCCAAGAAACTTATTGAGTTTTAAAAATATCCGTTGAAAAGGATATCATGCTGAGACAATAAATGAAATGAATGTCGAATATCTTGGCATTACCAAGAATGTCTCAGGTCAAAAACAAATGTTGGAGAAATTACCAACTTTGTCTCCCGGCTTATAATATGCCGAAATTAGTACAATTGAAGTACACTTTATCGTAAACCCAAAGTTTACTGATATAAATACTTTTATGCTTTGGCATGTTCGAATAGGTCATCCTGGCTCAATAATGATGAGACAAATTATTGAGAATTCAAAAGGGCATCCGTTAAAGAACCTGAAGATTCTTACAACA
>NC_061111.1:145840282-145874240 GCF_002878395.1 Capsicum annuum
ACCCCGAGGGCACAAGAATATGCAAGGAAGACTCATTTTGAGCACAAGCAAGACCGTGTGTGGAAGATTTCTTGAAGCATCGAAGACTTAAGGACTCACGATTTTGGACAACATTTAATGGTTCATGATTTGGTCATCTTTATTAAGGGTATTTTGGTCACTTCATTGGGTCTAAATGCACTCTATGGTTACCCACCCTTTAAGGGCATTGTTGTCATTTTGCCTTGTCTTGTAATAGAATATAAACAGAACATTTTAGGTCTTTTTCTCATTAGTTGTTCATTGATGTAAGACTTGGAACATGAAACATCTTTAGTTGTAGGGCTTGGAATAGCCACCACACTGAAATAAGGGCAACAAGTATGGATATCACTTGTGTTGTAATGTTGGCTTGAGACGTTAGTGTTTGGAGAAGGTAAAGTTCCTCTTGTGTCAACGTAGGAGTTAGGTTAACTGTTGTGTGTAGTGTTAAGGGTCCAAGATTGCCATATTCTTGGATTCTTAAGATTATACCAACCAAGGTCTAACTATCTATCCATTTTGTTTATGGTGTAATCGTTTGTTTGTGTTCTTGTAATTCAAATCCGTGACTTATTGTTCTTGTTCCATTGTTGTTGTTTTTCATCTTTTTGTTGTTAACATAGTTTGTTGTTAGCTATTTTTAGGTGATGAACACATCAATACATTATGTTCTTGTTGTTGTTTGTTGAATCCGAGTGTGGTTTTCAAAAGGGTCCTCGGATCTTTAATCTTGTGTACTAATTTTGAAGTGTGTTTAATGTTGTCCTTGTAATTCTTGTATCACAACCCTTGTGGAGTTCTATGGATTCTTATCCCTAAGATCACATCCGCAACTCCAAGGTCTTTCATATCGAACTTGCTTTCGAGCATTTGTTTCATTACATTTATGTCTGAAATATCTCTACTGATGATCAACATATCATCCACATATAAACAAACAATGACTTGGTGATTTGGAGTGTCTTTTATATAAACACATTTATCACATTCATTTATCTTGAACCTGTTTGCCAACATGGTTTGGTCAAAACTTCGCATGTCATTGTTTAGGTGCTTGCTTTAGTCCATACAATGACTTAATAAGTTTACACACCTTATTTTCCTTTCTTGGAACCACAAAACCCTCAGGATGTTCCATGTATATTTCTTTCTCCAATTCTCCCTTTAGAAAAGCGGTTTTCACATCTATTTGATGGATTTCAAGGCCATATACTGCAGCCAAGACAATTAACATTCGAATCGATGTTATCCTTGTTACTGGCGAGTATGTATCGAAGTAATCAAGGCCTTCTTTTTGTTTGAAGCCTTTTACTACAAGTCTTGCCTTGTATTTGTCAATAGTACCATCTGTTTTCATCTTTCTTTTGAAGATCCATTTTGAACCTAAAGGTTTATTTTCGGGAGGAATATCAACCAATTTCCATGTATGGTTGCTTAAGATTTAATCAATCTCACTATTGACTGCCTCTTTCCAAAAGGATGAGTCCGAAGATGTCATCGCTTCCTTAAATGTTTGAGGCTCATTTTCTAAAAGAAATGTTACAAAATCCGATCCAAACGAAGTAGATGTTCTTTAATGTGTACTACGTCTTGGATTTTCTTCATTAATTACATTCTCACTTGGTTCATCTCGAGGTCGTTTAGGCCCCCTACTAGATTGTTCATGTCTAGTTTTATACAAATAAATGTTTTCAAAGAATTCAGCACTGTCTGATTCAATTACCGTATTTTCATTAATATTCGGATGTTCAGATTTATGAACTAAAAATCGACATGCTTTACTACTTTTAGCATATCCTATGAACACACAGTCCACCGTCTTAGGTCCTATCTTAACCCTTTTAGGCATAGGAATTTGGACCTTTGCTAGACACCCCCACACTTTGAAATATTTCAAGTTGGGTTTCCTTCCTTTCCATTTTTCATAAGGAATTGATTGTGTCTTACTATGGGGAACTATTTGAGTATACAATTGACTGTAAGGATAGCCTCCCCCCATAAGTTTTGCGGTAAACCGGAACTTATAAGCAAGGCATTCATCATTTTCTTCAAAGTTTTGTTTTTCCTTTCTGCAATTCCGTTAGATTAAGGTGAATACGGGACCGTAGTTTGATGGACAATTCCATTCTCTACACATATTTTGGCGAAAGGAGATTCATATTCTCCGCCCCTATCATTTCTTATCATTTTTATCGTTTTATCTAACTGATTTTCAACTTCAGTTTTATATTGCCTAAACGTATTTATTGCTTCATCCTTACTATTTAGAAGATAAACATAACAATATCTAGTGTAATCGTCAATAAAAGTTATCAAATACTTTTTCCCACCACGTGATGGTGCTGACTTCATATCACAAATGTCAGTTTGTACTAAGTCTAAAGAATTGGAATTCCTTTCAACGGACTTATAAGGATGCTTTGTATACTTTGATTCCACACACGTTTGACACTTTGATTTATTGCACTCAAAGTTTGGCAAAACTTCTAAGTTAATCAGTTTTCGTAACGTTTTGAAATTAACATGGCCTAAATGTTCATGCCATAAATCATAAGATTCAAGCAAATAAGAAGAATTTGAACTTTTATTTATTTCAACATTCATTACATTCATCTTATAAAGGCCTTCGGTGAGATAGTCTTTTCCTACATATATTTCTACTTTGCTAATTACAATTTTTTTAGAAACGGTTACACATTTGAATCCGTTCTTGTCTAGAAGTGATACATAAATTAAATTTCTACGTAACTCCAGAACATACAAGACATTGTTAAGTGTCAAGACCTTTCCTGAAGTCATTTTCAAGCATATTTTTCCTATTCCTTCTACCTTAGCAGTAGTGGAGTTAGCCATGTAGATCATTTCTTCTACTTGAGCTGGAGCGAATGACGAAAACAACTCTTTGTTGGCACATACATGGCCGGTGGCACCAGAATCCATCCACCATTCGCGTGGATTCCCCACCAAGTTGCATTCTGAGAACATAGCACACAGATCATCGCATTCTTTATTGGATTCAATCATATTTGCTTGATCTTTTTTCTTGCCTTTTTCGGGGCACGGCAATATGTGGACTTGTGGCCAATCTTGCCACAATTGAAGCATTTTCCCTTAAATTTATTCTTGGGTTGATTGCTTCCTTGTTTAACTTTTCTTCTTTTTCTTAGAATTGTTATGGTCATCTTCCATAATACGTGCTCTATTAATTGCAGAATTTCCTTTTAATACGAGTACGATCGCGTAGATGGACTTATGAGGGCGTATGTTAGATCCGAGACTTGGTGTGTGCAAATGAAGTGTAAAGGAGCACCTAAATAGACACCAAAACCGTCCATACATAGCACTCCAAGAGGGCCTATTGAAGCATTTGAGTAAGGGGTCATTTTGGACATTTCACACTTTATTTTGTAACCTACTATAAATAGAATAATGTAAGGTTTTATCATTAGTTTTGATGAATATTGAAAGTTGTAGACACTTAGACATTTCTCTCTTGTGAGAAAGGCCCCTATGGTCAAACATTGTAACTAGGGATTTCAACTTGAGTACGGAATCACTCGTGTTGGATTCAAGCTTAGAAACGTTAGATGCTTGGGAGATCGAGGTCCCTCTTGTGCCACGTAAGAGATAGGTGAATTATAGTGTGTAGTGTTAAGGGTCCAAGAGTGGAATATGCTCTTGGGTTCTTAAGATTATACCTTCATGTAGTCTATCTTTCTATCCCGTTGTTTAGTGTAATATTTTATTGTTGTTTCTTGTGTCGTTGAAACCGTTGGTTATTATTATTGTGATCCTCTTGTTCTTCACGTATTGATGTTGTTTTGGGTGTTATATACATGATTGAATCTTGTATTCTTCTTGTTGGTAGCGAATCCGAGAGTGGTCTCCAAAAAGGTCCTCGGATCCTTAAGATTAGTAGACTGATTTGGAGTGTGTTTCGTGTTCTCCTTGTTTGTTTTGTATCACCTTTTGACCTTTCCCTCGGCAGCTTTATTATCCTCTTCAATACAAAGTCGGATAATAAGATCTTCGACAGTCATCTCCTTGCGTTTATGCTTCAAGTAGTTTTTGAAGTCTTTCCACATTGGTGGTAGCTTCTTAATTATCGCTGCTACTTGGAAAGCATCATTCACAATCAAACCTATAAAACAGCTTATGTGAGTATTAAGAACTTTTTCAAGTTGTTCAACTAAGGTATTTTTCAAAGATATACCTTCCGCTAGGAGATCGTGGATGATTACTTGCAATTCATGCACTTGAGAGACTACCGATTTGTTATCTATCATTTTAAAGTTCAGGAACCTTGCAACAAAGAATTTCTTAATCCCCGTATCCTCTGTCTTGTATTTTCGTTCTAGTGCCCCTCACAATTCCTTCGATGTGTTAGTTCTACTATAAATATTGTAGAGGTCGTCTTGGAGACCACTCAATATATAATTCCTGCAAAGGAAGTCCGAGTGCTTCCAAGCTTTTACAATCATGAAATGCTCTTTGTCCGAGGTTCCCTTGGGCAGCTCAGGAGCATCCTCACTAGTGAACTTTTGAAGGCATAGTGTTGTGAGGTAAAAGAACATCTTCTGCTGTTATCGCTTAAAGTCAATGCCCGCAATTTTTCGGGCTTCTCCGCAGGTGCCATTGGTTGTGGAGCATTTGCTCGACTTGTTGAGGCAATACTAGTTGCCCCCACAGTCGTAGCCGCATCTTGCATTTGACTTTCGTTAGTCATTTTTCCAGTCACCACAAGACAATAATATTTAGTATTTTCAGAATACTACTTATAAAGTTAAGCAACTTTGAATTATTCTTCTTATTTCTAGTTAACAATGAAGTTTTTATGACTTCCAATTGTCAACCGAGTGAAATTTAAACTTGTGATGAAGATTTTATGTCTTCTAATCACTAGTTAAATTCAAACGGAATAGAAAGCTTAAAGCTTTAATCTCCAAAAACAAGTAATACAGATTCTGAAATTATTCCTTAAGATTGTTATTTTCCTTCTACAGGTACTAGAATCTGTATTAATACAACAACAACTTCATAACAAGTTCATGTATGAACAAGAACAGTTTTGAAGTTCTTTAACACCTTCAACACAAGATTATTACTAATCTATCCAAGAATTGTGTTAGATATCAGAAAATAGATGAAACAGAAATTTTAGACCAAGTCCCCCGAGTTCACGGAGTGTACTTAAGGAATAATTTCCCTCATTGTACCCGAGGTTATGGAATTTTCCTTCCAGGATAAAATGGCCTTCAATCCAATTATAGCGGTACCTCAAATAATTGGATTCCACGAACGCACTCAACGATTTGAATAATCACACAGAATATTTTTAAGAGAAGAAGAGTTTTTTATTCTGAAAATTTTTGTATATCAAACCTGTGGATCAAAGCAGGTTTATATAGTCATAACATGCATCTTCTGAAAAGTGGCAATGGTTCACTTTAGAGGTGTGCCTTTTCTGAAAATTCATGTCTGTTCATCCAAAGACTGTGTCTTTCAGAACAGGCATACCATTTCACGTGAAACAGTGTGTCATTTCATTGAAGGGTTGCATCCCTTTCGAATTAGCACTTCGTCTTTGCACGGCATTTCAAAACAATGCACCAGTTCACTGCATCTGTTACTGTATAAATGGAGTATCAAACACTGTTTCGGACATCGATCATTTGATAAATCCGAAGCCGAGCGACCGACGACGACGGCGCGAAGCATCTCTTATTTCTTGCCTCACTTAGCATGTGGAAATGTGTTTCACACTATAAACACTTTAAAGCTTCTTCCACCAATGTGGGAGAATTTTAGTAAGCTTTCCTATTTTGAGCACACTTTCCATTTTGGTGTAAACTCAATTTTCTCTTTCACTTAATTCCCTCCATTTTTCATTCAAAACACACACATAGAACCCAACATGGCATACCATCATCATGATGTTCCTCATGGTAAAATAATACCTTTACTGGTGGTAGGTTGGATATGTGGATATAATTCATTTAAGCTATATGAGTCAGGGGAGAAGGTCAAATTATTGATGCAACAACATAAAAGCCAAAACGTTCAGTTTCGTACTCTTGTTCTACGACTTCTTCTGGAATTGAAGAAATCGGACGACGCGATTCATGCTACATCTGCAATTCTTGGTGTATATTTTGTTTATTATATCTTGTCTGTTCTGTATAAATTTATCTTTAGTTAGTTTTCATTAGGCTGCACTCCTTTAATTAATTAATTAACGGTTGCAATATTCTAATTTTATAATTTTTGGAATTAAAGAAGTGGGTGTGATGTTATAGTTATATCAAACTCTATATGCGTTATATATTTATATTAATGGACTGGTTGTGATTGAACCATTGATTATGTATTTCCATTGTTGAGCTCTGACGCTTAGCCTTATTGCAACATGGTAGTCTCGATCCACAGTGGAAGGCTCTCTCAGTCTGAGCCTCGTTAAACTTAGGTGAAGTGTAATGTGTAAGAGAAAAAAAGTTAAGAGATAATTCTATTTCTTAGCCGCAACTCTGTACCGGACGCCTGATGGTTTTAAATTTAGCACCTTTACTAGTTGAACTATGAAACCGCCAATAAATCATTAAACTAACTCAAAAAGAACTGAGATTACATAAACAAAAGTTTGTAGTTATTATGGTTTGATTTCATTCTTTATATTGAAAACCTGCCAAAAACACAAGCAGGAGAAAATATTGGAACTCAAATTAAATTGGAACTGTCCGAAGGATAACATCCTTTTTTTCGTTTTCGTTTTTCTTTTTCTTGCATCGGAAATTATAAGGTGAGAATCGAGACCTCATCGACAAGGTGAAAATGTAATCAACCAAATGAGCTACTAAGATTCTCCCAAAAATGACATCCTAATTCTCGCTTGGTATTAAAACTAAGCTTTGCAAATGACATTGGTTTATCGATTTTCAAAATTATTGGGATAACTTAGAAGTTGAGACATCCTACCAGTTTTACATTTTACTTTTATGTAACTTGTATAATACACAAAATACTTGGAACTATTTCCATTTTGTTAATAAATACTAATGTCGTTTCAGTCGATTTACTGTAGTCAATTGTTAACATTCTTAATATGGTCAAAATATGTATACATCTATTAGTATGTTAATTGCATCGAACTAGTTATTAGTCACACTTTAAACTTGGGCACTATTCGTTCTTTTTTTGTTTTGAGAAGACGACTAAAGATGGTAAAGGAAACAAATGAAATTCCAGCCTCAATGAAAACGCATTTTGAAAATTACAGATACGTGAACATGCTTCTTGACAAAATAACCATAGAAATTTTATAGAATAAATTTTCGAGTCCTTTTCAGGCATCTGCATTTCTTTTCAAGGCTCCAATAACAACAATGTCAAACATTCGACTAATTAGCACTGATTGCAGATCTCAACTAGCAAGCATATTATTGGACAAAAACACAAAATGTAAAACGAAGTGAAGACTTGAAGCACACTTTGCTTTTTCTTTTTTAACTTTTTTCCCTCTTCTAAACTTTTTTTCTCTTTTTTTGATTTATCAAGAACGAAATTTAAAAGGTCTCTAATCCAAATCCAATAAACAACCATCCACCTATTCACAGATTCCAGCTCGAAATAGACAACTCCTTCAGCCACCTGCCTCCAACAACCTAATAAGAATTACTTCAAAAACCTAATCCAAAAACATTTACCCAATGCCTCCTCCGCCCAACTCTATGGAAAGAACAAAAAGATAAAGCAAAACCAGTAACACTTCGTTTGTGATTATGTGACAACTTGGCTGATTCACCAGATGAAGCAATCATGCACATTGCCAAGTATGTTGGACTTCAACCCTTCTCAAAAAGAGCTGGATTCTCGGAGAGATAGGACGGAGATAACTGCTATAATCAACTAAGCCACACTAGAATTTCCATTTGTCTTGGATTCTGTTCGTACATATGTCATATTCCGAAGAATGGGAGATGGAACTGCATTACTTGAGGGTGTAGCCAAACCAGAGTTCTCAGTAAATGTGGGCTGACCATCTCGTTTCCATTGCATACTTCTAGCACCAGGCCTGATTGGGAGCCGGGACCTGTACAAAGTGGGGATGCCTCTAGGAAAAGGAACCCGACCAAACCTAGAAACAGCATAGGGACCACCTCTTGTAACACGAGGCCATACAGTGACAGACGCTGCTTCAGGAGTAGCAGAGCTTTTCATCACAACCTGTATAACAGAACAATACTCGGGGCTTAAATGAACAGAAAGGTTCCTCATAAAAAGAGATGTACAAAGTACAACGCTAGAAGAGCCTGATACAAATTGCTAAAAGAATAGGGTCTTCTTTTTTGACTAAAAAGAATAGGGTCTTCTTTTTACTGTGTTTATCTTGATACTTAGTTGCTAACATTTTAGAAGCATAAATTACTAAATAAATTATGGCCTTTTTTAAGTCTTCTATTCTTCAAATTTCCTCACTCATTTTTTCTGAAATTTCAAATTTCCCCTACTCATAATTAAATTAGTCAAATAATTCACATGACATGGCGAAGAGTATATTTAAGCAATCGCAAAAGATCACCAAAAATTTCTTCATACTGCTGGCAAAGAGACACACCAAAAATGTCTTTGATGTTGGCAAAGAGACTTAAGCACATAATTGGTTCGAATAGGTCTTAATTATGATGATCTTGAACAAAATCTTACTCCCTACATTCACTTTAATTTGTCCACTTTGGACTTCGCTTACCCTTTAAAAAATAATGATTAATATGAGTATTTTACCACAATGCTCATATTAATTGTTACAATTAAGTAATAAACGTGGAAGGTAAAACAAGAACAAAATACTTTTGACTTTTCTTGATATGTTAAAAGTAAAAAATAAAAGTGAATCTATCACTAGACAAGTAAAAGTGAACAGAGGGAGTAATATCATTAAGAGGTGTTTTTGTTTTGATAGTTTTCACAGCCGCTCTATCCACGGTCACTCATCATCACCACTAACCATCACTGTCATCATAACCACCACCATCACTGTCAACCACAAACGACCACCACCACTACCAACCACTACTGTCATACATTACACACCTATCACCTCCATCGTTATAATTATATATATCATCATTGTTGCCAACACCATTGTTACCGCCGCCATCAACACCCCACCACTATCAACCACTACCATCACAACAATCAATCCTGGACAAATTAATTAAGGGTGACAAAAAAGTTTCAAAACTAAAAAAGAGTGACACAAATCTTAAATATTGAGTAGAGGTGACAATTTTAAGATTAGTGTTAATGAAACTAACTTTAAAACTCTCAAGTTTTATTATTTACATAAAGATTCCTACCCCATATTTACACAAAGATCCCTACACCATCACCCTCACTCCTCCCCCACACCCTTTTTGTTGCCGCCCACCGCCACCACCTCCTCTTCCTCCATTATCACTATCACTACCATTGCCACCTCTTCTAGATTCACCATTATTTCCTCCCTCTACATAACTATCGTCTATTTTTCTTCTTTCTCCTCTACTACCGTTGCTATCAACACCATAACAAATGTCATCTTCTCAATTGGCGTCACCTCCAGCACCACCACCTCCATTTTTATCATAAATATCACTTTTTCATAGGCTCCTTCTCCAATCAGATCTTTTTTCAGAAATTAAGTATCGAAGTTGCTGCAGCAACTTCGATTGTTGCTACTGCAACTTCGATAATTGCTACAGCAACTTCGATGAATGTTGTAACACAACAACTAATAGTAGTTGTTGCAGCAATTATCGTAGTTGCTGAATTTGCTAAATTATTTCTTCATTCATTTTTAAAAGAAATCAAAAAAAATCTTTTCAAACTTTTCAAATTTTTTTTTTAAAAATAGTCCATGAAAATTAAAAAAGGAAGAACGAAATGAAAAGAGAAAGAAAAAGAAGAAGAGAAGATGGAAGAAGAGGAAAATCTAGAGAGAAAAAAATAAGAAGAAGAAGATAGGGAGAAAGAGAAAGAAGAAAAAAGATTGAAAGATAAGAAAAGGGGTGAAACACTAAAATTTGAAATTTGGAGTTGGGGGACTTTTTAAAAAATTTAAAAGTTTTTAAAAATTACACTTTACACCTCAATTAACTTAATCACAATTTAAATGAAGCTTTGACCTTAGCTGGTCAAAGTTATCACCATTTTTAATTTAAAGACTTTTTATCACCTCCCACTTAATTTTCTCATCAATCCTTACTACCTACCACCTTCACCATCACATGTTGTCAACTATCACCAACACATCATCAAACACCATGCTACTCGGCCACCATCAACATCATCAACTACTACTATCACCAACTTCACCATCATCAACCACCACCACCAACTGTTACCATCATACTAGTCGCTACAACACCAACCACATCCACCATCATAACGCTCACCACCACCATTACCCACTAACACCAACCGCTATCATCACCACCATTAGAGACCTCCACTATCACTAGCAAACATAAATACTTCTTTTCTAATCAAATAAAGATTTTATTTTATTAAATTTATTTATATTTTATATATTTAGTTACTTTTTATTTGAAATATATAGTTATTATGTTTACAACAAAATAAATTATGTACATTTAGGTGTTGAAAACCAATTTGATTCTAAATCATGCAGTGTTCAGATCCAGAGACAACATCTTAGAGTCCGTTTGGCCATGAAAATTTTTTTCTTTTTTCCGAAAAAAATTTCCAGAGTTGAAAATTGTGGTGTTTGGCCATGATAATTCGGAAAATAATTTCGAAAAATTTTTCTGAAAAAGGAAAACAGGTTTTTGGTGTTTTCTTAATTTTCCAACTCCAATTCCAACTTATATTATTATTATATATAACCCTAATCTTTTAAATTTTTACATAAAACTCGCCTTAAAACATTACTTTTTCAATATTACGTATATAGCACTTTTAAAGAATAATATAATTATAATTTCAAACTTAATGCTATCCTAATTAATATATATCTCTTTTTCTCTCTCATCATTATTTTTCTCCCTTATTTAAGACACTATTTTACTGCTAATGATCCTAATTACTATAATAGAATAATAATAATAATAATAATTTTTCAGCTGTGATACGGACGTTTAAGGAATTATAGTCGTGTAATTAATAATGGATAATCGTTTTCTATATTTATGGAATTAATAAAGTTGTAGCAAATTAGTTTACCACTGCCACAAATTATTCTCATTTTTAATTTGATTATATATATTATATTGTGTACATCTTTATAATACTATTCAAATATAAATAGTTTATACCATATATATGCTAAAAATATAAATCGGTGATACATATTTTTCATAAAAAAATATGTCCAATTTAATAAATTTATACCTTAAACTGCAACTGCTACCTTTATATACCATAATACTTGGTATCTTTATACACAGAGTATTATATTTATACCCATAAATATATAAAGTATTATATTTATAACATAAATATACAAAGTATGTTATATATGAAGTTTATACCATTTATATACCATATACACACATATATAAATATACAAAGTATAAAGGAACATACTAAGCATATTTATATATTTATGGTCTATGATATAATATACCATAAATATGCAAAGTATGTTTTACATAGAAATAATTTATTCACACGGTAAAATCTTTCATGTATAAGAAAATTAAAGAAATAAATTAGCGGCACCCTAAAATTTAATAACAACTCATCATTTCCTATTTTATAAGAACGAAAAATAAAGGAAAGAAATTAAATAAATTCCTAAAAAAATAAATTTGTTTGAAAGATAATATTTGTTACCTAAAAAATAGGAAGCATCTGTTAATATAACATCCATATTTAAAATTTTCAAATATGAGAAAACGGCTATTAATGTAAATATTATACATGTCATAATTGAAATTCATTAAATATGGCCATGTATATGTAATTATTTCTATAAAAGTGGCTAATTGTGTTCTTTTTCCGTTAGTAGGTAAATTTTAGTTGGGTGATTTTGATAGTTTGTAAAAATTGGGGCATAAAAATCATATTTAAAAAAGTTTTTTCAAAAGTCACAAAAAAATTCAAAAAAGACATGGCCAAACACAACTCCAACTCCAATTTCAATCCAACTCCGAAAAATTTTAATTTTTCATAGCCAAACAGCTACTTAATGTTTAGATATGCATCCAGATTCATACATCTTAATCTCAATGAAAGCAGAGTAGGACTTAATACACGAGCCCTTGAATAACCACTTTAAATAGGTTTTGAATTGTGTCAACTTGAAATCTTGATTACACAAATTCTAAATCTTCCATATGATCAAAAGTGTGCATTAAACATTAGAATTCTCAAACTTACCTTGGGATTTAAAACTTAATCATCTCAATGGGCTTTTGAGCTTTAGCCAAATATTAGAAAATGAGAACCCTACTAAACCTAAACCATCACGCATAAACGTACTATCACCCCCACTCCCTAACCCACCCAAAAAGAAAACTATATCAATGATCGTACAGTAAATATGTTCAAGAAACCCTTGATGGAGCTAAGCCACTACTTGCCTTTTCCAGATTTGTCAATTATCTCTCCCTAGTTAGTAATCATCATTATATGGAAGGTTGCAGTAAATCCCACATAAAAATTTGAGAAGTGCAAGTCCTACACAAAGTAGTTCCTTTTGTGGGCTTTATTTCCCAGTGTGTTTTTCATGTTAACAGCTTATTATTTCAATAATTAAAATTTTCCCTGAAACCTAGCACTCTTTTTGCTTCTTCAAAACCATAATATAAGCAAGTAACTAAGAAGTTTCCATAAAAGTGACCAAGCAAGACCTAGGTTTCCATACCACATTCACACACTTATACTCATCCCAAATAAAATAGGGACGGAAAGCCAAACACCCAAGGGCAGTATTCAGGAAAGCCACTGCTTCATCGCTTTAAGCAGTGATGCAGTGCGAAGCGGCAGGGTAGCGCTGCAAGGTGCTGAAGAGAAGCGTGTGCTTTCAATGGCTGAAGCTGAAGCCGTGCGTAGAGTGAAGCATTGCCTTTCTGTTTTCAACCTTTTAAAGGGTTTAACTTTGAATAAAAAGAAGTCGGTGGTTTTGAATTTTAATTTCAGACTAGGGTTTTCAGTCTTCTGCTACGACTTTAAGCTGCTTATCTTCTAATCTAAAGGAGTTTTTTTCCTTCTTTTCTCCAGCAATCTCTGGCCTACGTTTTTTCTTTTTTTTGTTCTTTTTCTTTTTTCTTCTATTTTCCTCTGCTCTGTCTTGCTATTTTCCTCAGCTTTCTGCTATATTTTGCTTCCACTCTCTACTGTTTGCTCTGTTTTTCTGATTTCTATGCTGCTGTTATTTAATTAAGATCTTTTTTATTAGCAGTAATTATTTTTCTTAAAAACTTAAAAGCAAAAAAAAAATGGGTGAACCAGCTTGGAAATATGGGAAAATATTTATTTTTGTTAAAGAAATTATTATTACAGTGATCAATAATTTGGACTTTTGCTGATATATATTGTCTTGCTTTATTTTGGTCTTTTTCATTTAAATTGTGCTTCACTTCAATAAAGTGAGTGCTTCGCTTAAAGCATGAAGCGGGCCTTATCGCGTTTTCCCGCTTCACGCATCCCTAAACACTGCCCAAGGGTGTAGATTAATAGTCAATGAAATGGATGCAAGCAACCAGGGTTGAAATTCCATTAGAGACATAAATCTTTCTGATGGAAGATGTACAAAAGGATGTATACTACACTACAGAGCAGCAGCAAGATGGAGAAGTCTCCCTTCTCTGTATTAGAAATTTCGAACAATTCAACGACTATTGCCCCGATTTTTCCTGTTTAATGTGCATTAACGATTTGATTTGCTCATGGAAAGATGTGCATCATATAGAAATTTGCAATTTCAATACAAGAGAAATAAGATTTTTTCTGAAACGAAAGAAGTTGTTCTGAGAGCTAAGTATGGCCGGGTGTGTTCAATTGGTTTTGACCACCAGCACCAACAGACCCATCATCTCCCTTTTCCCATTTTTTCCAGCGAGCCACAGCTTTTCATCATCAGACCACAACTTCCCAGCAACCTAACGACATAACTTCACTATTTTCTCCTCTATTTTTCAATTGAAACATTACCTTTCCTTCCACCATTTTTTTTACACCTATAGCGGACAAGCCACCTCCACAACTTCATAGAGGTTGTCGAAGCTCGATATTTTTGGTTGGAGTTCGGCAGTCTTCCGATTTAATTTTTGTGTTGTTTGTTGTTGGTGGTGTTGTGGAGGTAAGAAAGGAAAATGGGAGTTGGGATGGTTGTTGTTTGCACGGAAACATCGAGGAGTTGGGGTGGTGGTTGTTTGTGGAGAAATTATCTCCGGGGAGTCGGACAGAAATAATGAGGGACCTCTATTGGATGATGAGGGAGAAGAGGTCGGCTGGTTTGAGGCAGAAGAGCGAGATGGAGGGAGATGGAGGAAACTGTGAGTGAAAAAGACTAATTTCTTCGACGTACCTTGCATGCCGATACATGTGCTAGCGGGAGGTAGCAAGTACCAGCAAAAGAGTCGAGGTGTACTCAGAAGATTACTACAGTTCACTATGCATTGTTGATTATATTTTTTAGAGAAAAGACATATAAAAACACCACTAAAGTTTTCCCGAATTTTCAAAAACGCACTTAAAAGTTTGTGGGAATCCTATTACCCCCTAAACAATTTTGAAATGACTTAATACATCTTTTAGAATCAATCCCAATTTCTAAAAAATAGGTGATAAACACACGCCAACCACTGATTGACAGGTGTTAATTTATTTATAAATACTTTTTTTCACCTTTCCTTATATTTTTCTCTTTTTGTTTTTTCTCTCTCTTTTTTTTGACTTTCTTCTCTCTTTTCCCAATCCAGTCCCTCCACGTAACCCCCTCTAATTCTCCTTCAATCAACAGCCTCACGCTTCAATCCACACACAGATTCTTTTTCTTTCTTTTTCTCAACTAATCTCTTCTCCTTCCAATGTCCAAAGCTTCCATAATCAACATTTAAACTTGAAAATAATAATCACTCCATCTTTTTTGTGCTATTATAATTGTAGTGGGTTTAGAAATTTAAATTGGTCATAATATTTTGAATTTATTTGATTAGTTATTTTTTATCCTTTAGCTTCATTCAAAAATCAATAATTTTTAAAATTGTTTACGATTTCTTTTACTAAAATTTTGTTAAATTTTTAGCTCAGTTTAAAATGGATTTCTTCCGCTATTATAATTTAGTAATCCGACGAAATTCCATCACTTTTTTGATCGTCGGAAAATACCTTCTCGCCAAGAAAAATGGTGGCTAACATACAATCTCCTTTTTACCTTTTTTTTAAATCTCTGTACCATTTTTATCGAAAAATAAACATCGATCATGATATTATCCATCACTATCCCATTAATGAAGAAGAAGAGGAAGGAAAAAATAAGACTCCATTAATGAAGAAGAAACGAAGAAGGAGGAGAAACAAAAGAAAAAATAGAAAAGGAAAGAAAAAATAGTAAAATAGAAAAAGAAAAAGTAGAAAACATTTTTTGCTACACGTGGTATTTTCCAAATTGGTGCAATATTTTTCTCCCCTCACGCGCCTCCTCTTGTGTGTTAAAATAAATAGGCTGAAAATGGGTCAAAAGGGGTTAATTTTAGTGGTCCTAACTAGTTTTGTGGGGGCAATGGGACGTCCGCAAACTTTAAGAGTGTTTTTTGAAAATCTGGGACAACTTCAATGGTGTATTTATGTCTTTTCTCTATTTTTTATAGGGTAGTTAGTATTTAGGTCAGCGCACACCTAGACCATTTCACCCATTACATGCTACCTCCTACCATCATAGGTGAGAGGTACCCCAGATTATAAGAAGTCAAATAACATTTTGTGAGTACTAGGATATGATCGCCGATCTCCCGTAGTTCTACCCACCTCATTGACCGCTGCGAAACACCACGATGTGATGTTTCCTATATAGTGATAAAATTAACCATGTTGCAAGTGCTAAGTTTGGATAAGTGAGCTCTTCAAACATTCTAAACTATTAATATCTTGTACCTCTTCTTGAGGAAGGTCTAGGGGTGCCCTATAGTATATTAGTGACTTTAAGCGGCAACAACATACCCAATGTGATCCTACATGTGGGGTCTAGTGTGATCCCACAACTGGGGTCTGGGAAGATAGTGTACGCATGTCTTACCCCTATCTTGTGTGAGATAAGAGAGGTTGATATGTTGACTTTAAGCAGTCAACAGTAAAAAACTGCAAGGAACAGATCAAACCTCTTATATCTTCTTTAATTTAAGTTGTAGCGGAGAGTGGTTTCCCATTCTTATACAGTTCACTTTCAGCCAAACCAATTACAACCAAATTAGCAGACGTGTAAGAAATCCAGTTAACTTGTAGCTAAAAAGTAACTGAGGAAGACTTGAAAAGAGGGTGTTAAAGGCCCAAAACAAGAACAAGCCACATAAAAAAGAAAAGGGAACTATTCCACACCACATAGAAGTCAAGACATCATCTATGTTAGTCAACTTAAGACTAATAATATCATCTGCTTTTAAGAACATACCTTCAGAGTGCGTGACATGAACGATTTTCCATCAAGAGATAACGCATTCTCTGCAGATTCTTTTCTCATGAACTCTACGTAAGCTGACCTGTTTATGTTATGTTCTTAGACATTAGCACTCAACAACATCAGACAACAGATTGAAAAAAGGTTATGAAAAAAGTAACTGACCCTTTGGGCTGCCCAGTTGCTGCATCAGTCAGGATGACCACTTTGAGCACTTCCCCAAATGTATTAAAGTGCCGAGAAAGGCTATCCTTTGTAGCAGCAAAATGAACCTGACAAAATCAAAGGAGACAAATTAAATGTTTCTCAGCAATTGAGCAACAAAGGACATACCCAGTGAATCAAACCAATAATAAGTTGACAGAAACTTACATTGTTGACAAAGATGGTCCGTGAATCAGCATCTTCTGTAGGTGGACCAGTAGAATACAAACCTGATAAACCAGAAAATGACCTACATATAAGATAAAGAAACAAAGATGGTACTAGGGAATCACATATTGGGAGTACTACACATATTAAAGCAGTGATTAGAGCAATTTCACCTCACAAGTTAAGAGTACCTCAGGCAACGAATAATGAAAGCAATAAAGTCTAAACTCGATCCTAATATTACCTTAACAAACTAATAACATTTAATCATACTATTTATCGGTAAGTGGTTTCAAAGTGCTTTTATTCTTACGCCTAGAATGTACAAGCACGTGTAGCTAGGGACGATCAAACTCACCTTGATTAACAGAAGCTGTCTTTTGAAATTCCTTCTGTGTGTCCACATATGGTTTGACCTAACAAGGAACATATTGATTAAGTATTTTCTAGAGATCACAAAGATTTTACTGACATAATGAGATCATAAAAGATTACAGATATCTTACAATTCCATTAGTAACTGCAATAGAGTTAGTTCTTTCTTTTGTCAACGGCATGTCAGGTTTCTCGGCAAAGCCTTCACTGCTTTGTGCAGATCTGCGACCATCTATCTCTAATGACTGTCTTGCCTCCTTATACTGAGGTGATTTCCAGGTATTCACATTTAATGGGATATTTATTGGCTGGTGAGGAGCACCAGGAGAAAATGTAGGTCGATCCTTGTCATTCTGTGACTTGTCCAAAATATCATCCTCATTGTAAGCAACCCCATGCTCGATTATAAGCGCATTCTCACCTATGTTTTTAACAGATACACCAGTTCTAGAGGCATCCATAGCCCTTCTATTCACTAAGCTGCTACCACGATCAGCCTCATCATCCAATGTTGAATCATAAAAAACCACAGCATCATCATGTAACATAGGTTTCCCAATATGCTTCCCACTATAATCACTTCTGTGAATGTAAGTTGAGTATGCCTCGTTTGCATCAGCAAAAGATCGATCTTGTACATCTTCAGCAATAGCTTGCCTAGATTCTTCCAATTGGATTGAAGGATCGCGAACATCAGTAACCGGACCCAACCTATCAAACACATTAGCAGAGGATCTAACTTTTGTTACATCCTTTGCAGCTTCTGCAGCAGCTTTAACAGCAGTGGCCAGGGAAGGTGCTGCTCTTGCAACTGATCGCATCCTCTGTGGGCGTTCCTGAAGGGATGAGTCCTCCACAGACATAGAGACCACGGAGCGAAGACGCTTTAAAGAAGGTGAGGGAGCTAGAGTAGAACTGGGTGGCCTAGAAGTACCCACGGCATCTCTTACTGCAAATTGCAGCAATCTCCGAGTAGCAGCAATTGCTGGTTGGTGAATGGTTTCCCTCTATCAAAAGTAAACAACTTAATCAAAGGCTGGTGATATGAAGTAGTGACTTAGAAATACAAAGCCAAGAGGATTACCCAAAGCATGTCTTCTCTTACTTCAGTAAATTACATTTCAGGGGAAAAAACTCTAGTACTGAACTTAATTCAGTTTTTTGCAATTCTTCTTGCAATCTTAATTTATTTTAATTAATCCTTGTTCAAAAGTTACCCAAATTTATCATATACAGAAAACTCATAACCAGTATTATATGGTGCCATATGATAGGGAGCCTCTGTCTTTGGACAGCAATAACAGCAAAATAAGGATTTTGAAAAAGAACTAGAAAGAAATGTTAGCACTAAAAATACAATAACATTGAAAATGCTATTAACTAACTAATAGTAAAAAGTAGCAACACCACTAAAAGTCTACTAGATTCCTGAAATCTTCAAAAGACAGTTGAGTGGTGGGGATACAACCAAAGCAAATCACAGAAACTAATTCACTACGGCATTCCAAATACATATCATAATACAAAAATAACTAGAAATCAAACTTTTACCCTAATGATACTGCCAACACAACATTATCTGTTCCCAATCACCAGAAATAATTTATAAAAATTGCAAAGGCACGAGTTTGCTATTGTTTGTACTCTGTGCACAATTAAAAGTACTGTCAACAACGACAAAACATTTAAAACTTCACACTAATGAACAACTTGACTCAGCTAAAACAGATGGATGAAGGAAAGAGATTTTTTTATGGTGGCGGTATCCGGTTCAACTTGTGCACACCTCAATTACTCCACAGGGTACTTGCTATCTACCTCCGGCACATCTACCAAGTAACTATGCCTACCATTGGTGACTTTTGTCTCTACTAGGATTTAAATCATGGTCTCCAAGGTTTGCACTCACTTCATTGACCACTAGGCCGCATACTTAAGTGCGTAGAGGAAAGTGACTCTGCAAAAGGCATTATCAACCGTGATTCAACAAAATACACACCCAAGCAAGATGTTGCTATAAATATATGTGCTACCTCCCTCCAGCACGTCTACCAAGTAACTATGGTCTATGCCTACCAACGCTTAGACATATGGGAAGAAATCACTTGGTGGCGTTTGTCTTTGCTAGGATTTAAATCATGGTCTCCAAGGTTTGCACTCACTTCATTGACCACTAGGCCACGTACTTGAGTGCGTCGAGGAAAGTAATTTTCCGTGCTGCAACAAAATACACAACCAGGCGAGATGTTGCTATAAATATATATCATCTCAAAACATTTAAAAAATCAACAATCTTGAATGTTTTTCTGGGGTTGACCAATGGATGGAAAACATACGGGCTTAAGGGATTTCAAGTATAAATCTGCTTTCAAGAGAGTGATTTCTCCATGGAACCCAAGACCAAATTAGCATGACCAATAAATGACAACAGCAAAACCAGCAGAACAAACCAACCACTCCACAAAGCATGTGAAAAGGTGGGTCATAACTACTGTTTCTGCTCTTCCATAAAGTAAAGGCAGCTACTTTGCATCACTTAATACAGCAGGAAGTGGCAAACTTATACTTGATATGTACCTTGACATATTTGCAAACACAGTTCTATATGTAATATGTACCTTGACATATTTGCAAACACAGTTCTATGTACCATTATGCCCACACTGCCAAGTAACATGTCTAGCAAGAGTTGTTCACAATAAACAAGCGATAGAAAAATGACGGAGTTAGATTAGACATGCACCTTTGGGACGGAATTGATGAAAAAGTAAGGGCACAACATTCAGCTTGAAAACATGACAAGTTTCAAATTATTCAATTAAGAAATTCTCCTTCATGGTACTATGACAACTCAGCAGCATTCTCTCAATTCTCAAAACAAAGCAATGCATAGAAATTCTAGAAACCTTTTTTGGTTTTTCTTCGGCTCGTCTTCTTCTTCTCTGAAATTCTGGCTGGGGGGAGAGGGATCGCTTTGCATGACCAACTTTTCGATGAGCTTCCTCCTCCTTACGAGTGTTATCAACCAAAGAGCTATGTAGAGTAGAGTGTCCGTCGCTAAGCACCCCTTTCCACTCCCTTCGGTGACGGCTTTTAGATTTGTTTAATTTCTCTTTATCAGCATCAGCATCCAGGTGGTGCATATCATTCTTTGCGGCCTGTTCCACAATAGCAGGTTTCGTTTTTGCCCCACCCCCTGTATCAGAATCCTTTTGTTGCACATACAGATCAACATTTGATCCTAAGTGATCCCATAGCCTAAATAACATTACCAACAATCAGAATAGTAAAATAATAGTTAGCTCCGAGCACATACTGTAAGCAACATATAGTTGTTATATTACCAATCAACAAAGGAGACACTGTCTTCTCCAAGAAAAACATTCAATTCCTTTCTTGCTTCTTCTTTATGCCTTCCATTTTTTAACAAGACTATGACATATTCCTGCAGGTGCATAGCAAAACATTAGCATCATAAACTTTGAGAAATCAGACGCACTCATAAGGAACGACACATCAAGAAATATCTGTGATAACTAGACTCGAATTCTAATGTTAACCAATAATCTGATACAACTAAAATGAAGCTCCAAAATTGTGCAGAACAATATAATAAACCAAAGAGTACGGATGATCAAATATCACGGGCAGAAGAAAAATACACGGATCTAAACGAACAAACAGTGGGATAGTACACATGCAAAGCTATGAGATAAATTGACACTAGTTGTCCCTAGATTTAGAATAACAACAAATTCCAATAACATAGTACATGAATAATTGATATGTCAAATGACAATCGATGTGCTAGTTTACATTACATCAATATGCTTTAATATAAAGAAAACTTAAAGTTCTAAGTCGGATACAGCTGAGTGTTCTGGTTCCAGACAAAGAACCAGAAGCTCCTTTTGACGTAGAAACTGGTAGTAGGCTTTCACTACATGACGTCAACCATGGCTTGCAAGGACCTCAAAGATGAGGCGGGTTTTAGTATGAGAGAACATGACATTTGATACAAGCCCCTTCGGAAGCATCGGATAAATAGGAACTTTTGCATAGAAACCGCTATAAAAGTTTGTCTAGAGTAGGAACAGGTAGTGTTACTATCCATTTTTAACAGTCAATATCTTTAGTAAATTTTTTTGGCAAAAAAAACAATGGTGTTCAAGTCAAATTCCATACACCTAGACTAATTTGAGGTACCTGCTACCTCTACCTCCTACCCACACATGTACCAGGTAACTATGTATGTCCACAGAGAATTTCATGAACTGCTTATTTAAACCATAAATCAAAATGAGAAAGTTACAAATCAAATTTATGTGAACAGTTAAACTTGAAAGCTAGAGGATGAGCAAACTTTTGTGCGAGGCAATGTTCAGTAATAAAAAGCAGATCACCATCAACAGCATACACAGATTCATCGAATAGGCAACTTCTCACTATAATGATAGAGCTTTGTTACATATACAAAACGTAAAATGTGTCCCTGAACTTGCACCACTACAATGATAGAGCTAAAATGTGGTCTTGATTGATAAGACACGTAGTGGAGTTAATGCTAAATTGGAGGCTTGGAGGCAAACCCTTGAGTCTAAAGGGTTTAGGTTGAGTAGATCCAAGACGGAATATTTGGAGTGCAAGTACAGTGAGGTGTTTCATGAGTCCGATGTGGTTATTAAGCTTGATACTCATTCTATCAATAAGAGAGATACTTTCAAGTATCTAGGGTTTATCTCTATCATTTATCATTCAGGAGAATGGAGAGATGGAAAGATTGACGAGGATGTCACTCATCGGATTGGGGTAGGGTGGATGAAATGGAGGCTCACCTCTGGAATCTTGAGTGACAAAAAGATACCTCCTAAACTTAAAGGCAAGTTCCACAAGTTAGACCGGCTTTGTTGTATGGGGCGGAGTGTTGGCCATTAAGAAGGCCCACATCCATAAGATAAAAGTGGCGGAAATGAGAATGCTTCGGTGGATGTGTGGGTATACTAGGAAAGATAGGATTAGAAATGAGGTTATTTGAAATAAGGTGGGAGTGGCTTCGGTGGAAAACAAGATAAGGGAAGTGAGGTTGTGATGGTTCGGTCATATGATGAGAAGGGGCACGGATGTCCCAGTGCGGAGGTGTGGAGGCTGGCTAGGGATGGATTCAAGAGAGGTGGAGGTAGACCGAAGAAAAATTAGAGGGAGGTGATTAGACATGACATGGAGCAGCTCCAGCTTACCGAGGACATGACCTTAGATAGGAAGTTATGGAGGAGGCAAATTAAGGTAGAAGGTTAGTATGAGTTTAGGATGTTGTATCTTTTGTTCCATTACTTGGTGTATATTTTATATGGTACTATTGGATGTGTTGATTTCAATTGTATCTTGTCCTTTTACTGTTCCTTGTCTAGATTGTTTTATTTTGAGTAGGGGTCTATCGGAAATAGTCTCTCTATCTCACATCTGAAGTAGTGGTATGGACTGCGTACACTTACCCTCCCCAAACCCACTTGGTGGGAACTTGGTGGGAATATACTGGTATGTTGTTGTTGTTGAACTTGCACCACCAGAATTGTGCACTAAGAATCTAAAATTCCTACCAAAGCTTTTTAATGTCGGGTCTATGCAGCTTTAAGGTGCCTCATAAATCTTTGCCCAAAATGACTACACACAGTTGTAACTTGTGAGTTATAGTGAACTTCCTAAGTGGTTTGCCTTCATAAATCAATGAATTAATCCTTTTAATATAAGCAAATAAGAACATTAGTCCACAAACACCAAAGACAGAGCTAGTGGAGAGCGAATGCTCTAGCAATATTACTTATGAGTGGGGCCTAAATGAGAGAATTACAAACTACAGGAGTTTCAAGCGATTTCAAATAAATATGACCATAACATGAATGCTTTTTTGTGTTTACTGCACACTGCATATAGACCATTCCAAATGTCAAATTTATGAGACTCACTAGTTGTCAAGAGGGCTTGGAGAGAAATTAGAGTTGCATCAAAAAGTTGTTCAAATAGCCATTTGCATGAATCATCATCAAAAACAACAACATAACCAGTGAATTCCCGCTAAGTGAGGTCTGGGAGGATAAAGTATATGCAATCTATACCACTACCTCAGATGAAGTAGAAAGGTTGTTTCCGACAGAGTCCCGACTCATGAAAAAAAAAAGTATAAAGAGACATACTAAAAGCAAAAAAAACAAGACGGAATAACACACCAATAGGGAATAACAAAAAACAGTACACTCATGTAGTAAAATTATAAACTATCTATCCGAAATAACAAACATCACCCAACTCCGCGAACAAGAAACTATAAGACCCCCACAAATCACTACGATGACTGGCACAGGCGCACGGCTACGAACAAAGCATCCCATCCTGCTAGCAAGGATGCACTCCCACCTACCACTAACCCTACACCCTAATTTTTGTCCTTCACACCTTTCTATCAAGAGTGATGTCCCCTGTTGTAAGCTGGCTGTAACTTGAGCTGTAACTACTCCATGTCATGTCTAATCACCTCCCTACAATACTTCTTGAGCCTACCTCTACCCCGGCTGAAACCATGCATAGCCAACCTCTCGCACCTCCGTATAGGGGCATCCGTGCACCTCCTCATCACATGCCCGAACCATTTCAACCTCAGCTTCCGTATATTGTCTTCCACCGAAACCACTCCTACATTCTCTTGAATAACCTCATTTTTAACACTATCTTTCCTAGTAAGACCACACATCCAACGCACCATCCTCATCTCCGCCACCTTCAACTTTGGGATGTGGGACTTCTTGATTGGGCAACACTCCACTCATACAACATTGCCAATCGGAATGCCACTCTATAGAACTTGCGTTCAAGTCTAGGAGGCACCTTCTTATCACATAAAACTCCAGAGGCATGAATCAAGCTAAGTTGCACGGACTCTTCTATTTTGATGCCGCACCCGTGTCAGATTTTCCAAAAATACACTAGTTTTGGCGAATCCGATATGCACCCATTGGCATTTTTGAAGAGTCCGAGTAACATAGGAATGAAGTTAAAATATACAATATTAACCACCAACACCATAGCTAAATGAGTTTTTTAAACTCGGTACAGGAAGATAAAGAAGGAAAGAGGTCAAGCTAGAAAGGAATATGGCAACCACACCAAAAGCAATGCCCAAAAAAATATAACCAGACACCAACTGACAGACAAGCATTGTATAAAACAAGTTAGAAAATTATTCTTCTATTCACTAGTTAAAAAAAAATCACAATGGAAAAGATTTTACTGAAAATACAACAATAGATACAATATGCTGATCCAGTATGAGAAATGCAGTGGATACAACTTTAAGCGGAAATGAACAAAAGAAAGAAAGAAAAATTCATTATGAATGTCTTACAAAGTTGACACAAAAAGAGAAGAATATAAATTGAAAGAAGATCACTGCAAAGGGGATGAATGAAGCACAAAACTAAAGAATGCAGGCATAAAACCTATATCCTAGGTTCTTAAGGAGCAATTCTGTGATGGCTATCACCCAATAAAACATTATTATCATGTAAATATTGATACACGAGTACTTTTCAACACCATTCGAATCCACAACCAAAACAAAGAACAATTGGAATTCTAAAACTTATATATTCCACAACTAGAAGTTAGCAATGCTTTGTAAGATAAGAGGGTCACTTTCATTGCTATAATTACACAAAACGTTATCCAAATTACTGAAGTAACTCCAAGGATTGCACAGCTTCCTCACTGAATAAACAAATTCTTCAATAAATTGAAACGCCTATCGCTACTTTCGGCAATGACAACTTTGAAGCTTATTTCAACTGTTCTGAACATCATATCCGCAATCCAATTAGTTTATAGCAGCAGTAACAACAAAAGAAGCTCGCACCAACTCGAAAAAAATCACATTTACATAAACTAAAAAATGTAAATGCTGGTGAAGCAACTACAACAATAATTAAACGCACACTATTCTTCACTAAAACAACTTCAACACAAAAACTTTTTCAACAATATGTGCCATAATAATCCAATATTATTATTACAAAAAGCCCTAGAGTAAAAAAAACATACCACAAGAGTATCATCAGTGTAATCACCCATAAACTCCTTAAGCTTCTCACTAACTCGTTCCCGTAACTTGGCAAATCCTTCAGCAGTGAAACTAACCCTAAACGTCCGATCATCTTCTCCATCTCCACTCCCCATTATTTCCTAATAATCCGATTTTACTGTATGATTACCAAACTCAATAAAACCAAAAATGGAAAAACCGAAACGATTATTATATAAATGCTCTTTGATTAATCAAATATAAATTCGCATCAAAAAATAAAACTATATAATAAAATATATTACTTCAAAGTTATACTGAGAAGATTGAATAATAGGAATTAAGAAAAATGCGAAATCAATTTTATGGCGGAGAGGAAAAGGGGGAAAACAAGAAACCCCAAAACCTTTGGGGAAGGAACTCGCTGGAAGTGTATAAAATGACTTGGAACCCTATGTATGTGATGACAGAATTGTAACCTATCTTAATTTATTTTTAATAATCAACCCTTGGTGTTTTATAGGTATGGTAATAGTTAGCCCATCAAAATTATGGGGGTAAAATATTTTTGTTCCTGTTTGTTACAATATATAAACGAGTTACTCTTTTGTTTACGCAAAGAAGAGTGTCGATTTTTGGGTGTATACAAATAGATATTCAGGCATTTGGCCATGAAAATTAAATACAAGTTAAAATTTAAGTTGAAGTTGGAATTATGTTTGGTCATGAATATAAATTTAAATTATTTTTAAATTTTTGTGAGTAAATTGGAGTGAAAAAAAAAAAGTTGAATTTCAGAATTTTCTAAATTTTTATGGTCGAACTTGTTTTTGGAATTCAATTTCGAAAAAATATTTTTTTTTTCTTGACCAAATGCCTCCTTAAACTTGTATAAAGTTGAAGATTTCAAACTTTGAAAATGGCGAAAAGGATAAAGAAAATGTAGTGTCATCATTGTAATCTTAATTATTATAAATGTATGTAGACTATCGAGTGTATTTTAATTGGAAAGTAAAGTATTTAATATAAGTTTTTACGCGCTTAAAGTATGTACTTTCACTTTTGATGACATGTCAGCATTTAAGAATTAGATAATATTGTAAACAAAAGATCGGAGGGATCATAGACCCCCCCTGATGTGTAGATATATAGTTGGAAATTGACGTTAGGTTGAGGTATTTGGCTATTTCTTCAAAAATAATAACTATGTATTTTATTGTAGAATTATTTTCTTTGATCAAATTATAAAGATTTATATTCAACTATTTTCTTAAAATGATAATTCTTTATAATTGAGCATCTTTGAATCTAATATATTCGAAGAGTTCATGTATTCATCTTAATGAATTAGTCTATTAGAAAGATTAAATATTTCATAAATTGAGCAATAATAATTTTATTGTGCGTTTGTATTTTACTGATTTAGGTTAAAATATATGAAACAACTAAAGGCAAAATTACAGTTGGTAAATTTGAATAACATTGAAAGACTACTTCACACATAATTTAACGGAAGAGCTATAATTATCAAAATCATTTTATTATGTTGCTTCAAGGCACGCGATTTGCAATGAATGGAGAAAAGTTCTTCTTTCTACAGCAAAGGGCCTAAATATTCTACACCATTTGAAAATGAAGCAAAAATATCATGCATTCATTTTTGAGTCTATATTGGCCTTCACATTCATCTTTAAACTCCAAAATGCCTTACGCTTCTACCTTTGGGCTTCAAAATGCTCTTTATTTAACATTTTCAATATTAAATAAAATAAAAATATTTGATTAATGAAGTGACACATTTTCATTGGCCCCCGTTATATTATTCTAAAAAATTCTAACTCACAACACTTATCTCATCTATACCTTGGCGATCAGTATTAATATATTAATATTTTAATACATTTATTGTGAAATCATGTCAAAGTGTGTATCTTTCTTTTATAAATGAATATACGTGTTTGGTATTCTTTATAAGGATTGCACCATAAGTTAATTTCTTACTTTAGAGTTTGTAAAATCAAGTCAAAATATGTTTATTGGTCTCTGTTTTAGAGGTAAATTACCATGTCATGTTTTATGCGTGGAAGGTGAAATAAAATTTACTGAACCTTATGATCAAATGGCATGACAAATTACTTTGATACTTTTAGATACAATGTAATAATACCAAGACTACTTTTGTTACAACAATAATAATTGTAAAAAAAAAAAAAAAAACTTGTTTGGCTTAGAGGCACGATAATACGCTTCTTAAAGATAGTTGGAGTCTCTCCCACGAGTAAATAGAAGAATTAGTAACAACTCTATCTTCGGAATTCAACTATACCACAAAACAAGTAACATTCAAGAATGTTGCTCTTCTATTCTTGAATAACTGATCTCACCATTTGATCAATGTCTCTCAAATATTTTTAAGAAAAAAAGTACTTTTTTAGTGCTTGTCATTTCAAACAAAAAAAATACTATTTATAGGATAAAAGTTTCATGTAAGAGAGGAGTATTAATTAAGAATAGTTAATAGGTTCATGAATATTTTAAAACAAAATATATCTTTCTTTCAAGAACCTAAAACGTAAAACTTAAAGAAGAATGAATTATCAAATTCACATTCATGTTCTTTGTAACTCGTTTTAACCGATGCATTTATTTTAAGATTAATTGAAACATAATTCAAAAATTTTTAACCGGTGTATTAATTTCAAAATTGATTGAAACACAACCCTTAACAATAACAATCACCCACTTGTTTCAAGAAATTTTATATTTAACAAATAAAATTCATTTGAGACATTGATGTGGCAACATGCTTCAATAATGGTGTCTTTTGGACTCGAACCATAAGTTAGTGAAGGTCTTCTAAATCATTAACTACTTAGTGAACAAATCTTGAACTAAGTATTTCATTGAATGAAGTAGAAAAATGCTCCACACATATTACTATATTATGGTGAAAATCAAAATTCTTTGGCATCTTACGGCCATATGTCCTGAATTCTTTTAACTAAGTGCTTTAAGATTTTCATGTTAAAATCTTATTGAAGCGGCCCCCACTTCGCACTTAGTACGGTGAATCCATCAAGAGTAACTTTGCATACTCCGATCAAATAGTCTGTGAATTTCATTAAGAGAAATTAATCTCATCCTCCTCTACTACAAAGTATCAGTAAATCTATCAAGAATGTTCCTGCACATTTCAATCGAAATCGGTGTATAGACTTATTAAGAAAATATAATTTCATTCTTTTCTTTTGTAGGAATATTGTCAAATCCATCAAGAGTGTTATTATTTACTCCAATCGAGATCGGTCTTATAGAGTTATCAAGAGAAAAAAATCTCAACTTATGCACAACTACTCACTCTCTAAGGAAAAAAAAATTATTGATGTGCTTCACAATTGTAACTTTGCTTGTTTTTTCCTTTGAACCTAATATTAAATCATTAGGTAGGGTTACCATAAAGTACAATCAATCTACAAACAGACTTTATTCCCATTCTATTACAAGTTTGTACCATTAATTTTTTGCCTAACCCTTTAGACAAAGGATCTACTAAATTGAGCCTGGACATCCCATATTGAAGCGATATTATGCCATCCTCCAATAATCTTTGCACATGATTGTATTTGAGACGAACTTATCTTGACTTGCCATTGTAACAATCATTTGAATTCTAAAATATAGCAGTTTTATTAACACAACATATAGTTAAAGGTGGTATTGACTTACCCTATAATGGAATATCTATCCGCATACTCCGCAGCCAATCAGCTTCTTCTCCAGCAGAAGACATATCGATAAATTCTAACTCCATGATTGATACATATCTACGTCTTTAATTTCCAAAATACTGCTACTCCAATCAAAATGAAAAATGAAGTAGTAATAGATTTAGAGTCATTCAAATTAGAACTCCAAATAGCATTACTGTAGCCCTTAAGAACTGATAGAAAGGTAGAATCATGCATATCAGCATTAATTGTACCCTTCAGATATCTTAAAGCACGAATTAAAGCATTCCAATGCTCAACTTCAGGACTACCAATAAACTCACTCAAAGTTTCGACTCCATAATTAATATCTGGCTTGGTACAATGTATCACATATATAAGGCTTCCAACAACTTGAGAATATATCGATTGATCAAGAATATTACCAGAGTTTCATACTAGTTTGATGTAAACATCTTCAGGTCTTTCTCAGTATAATTTGATTGAGTAAGAGTCAAACCATTTGTTGATCTTACACTTTTGATGCATAAAATTACGTCAACTTCTCCATGGTCTTTTATTTCAAACTAGAAAGCAAGAAAGTATTTTGTTTCTTTGATTCTTTTGATATCAGTTTCAAAGATCAACATGTCGTCTACACAAAGACATATTATAACACCAGATTGTTTTTTTGAAATTTACTAAATATGCATATATCTCCACCGTTGATTAGGTAGACATTAGAAATCATAACTTCTTTAAATTTCTCATGCCATTGATTTGGACATTGTTTTAATCCATAAAGAGATTTAAGAAGTTAACAAACTTTACATTCTTGACCAGGAATGACAAATCCTTCTGGTTATTTCATGTAAACTTCTTCGTCTAGGTCTTCATTCAGGAATGCAGTATTCACATCCGTCTGATGAATCACAAGAGCATGAATTGTTGTTTTTATTTCTGCTATACCATTTTGTTGTGGTGTATAGGACATGGTTATTTTTTTTCACAAAAATCAATAAAATTTAATTTTAAGTAATCTCCACCTCTATTAGATCTAATTGATTTAATCTTCAAACTCAATTTACTGTCAACCTCTGATTTATATGTATTGAAAGTCTCAAATGTTTCATCTTTTATTTTCAATGGAAAGACATATATATATCTTGAGTAGTCATCAATAAAAGTGATAAAAATACCCTTTTTCATGACGTGACAAATAATTCATCTCACAAATATCAATGTTGATTAATTGCAAAAGTGTGGAAGTCCTTTCAACTGTCTTAAGGAGTTTCTTTGTAATATTGTACTTACTACAAGTAAGACACTTAGTAGTAAGGTTCATTCCACAGTCTTTGATTAATCCATTATTCATTATAAGTTGAATGGATCTAAAATTTACATGTCCAAGACGTCCATGCCATCACTCCAAAAACTCTACAATATAAGTAGAAATATTTTCATTTTCAATATAAAGTTTAATCATTCCATTTGAAACTTAGCCTTTTCCAACAAACATGTCATTTTTAGATAAAATAAACATATCTACCTCAAAAATTATTTTAAAATCATACTTCGAAAGAAGCGTACCTGATACCAAGTTCTTTCGAATATCTGGAATATGCAATCCCTCTATCAATGTAACTATCTTTTCAAAAGTAGATTTCAGTTCAACAGTTTCGTTTTCCACAACCTTAGCAGATGATGAGTTTTCCATATATAAAATTTTACTGTCCCCCACTAATTCATAGGACTTGAAAGAATTTTGATTACCTAATATGTGACGAGTTGCGCCGGTATCTATCCACTATTTCATTTGATCTTTTGCTATAAAGACTTTTGTGATCATTGTCAAAAGATCATCTTTTTTACTTTTAAAGATAATACTCTATTTCACCCTTGATCTATACCCAAAATTGTTGAGACACATCTCAACTTAAAGAGGGTCCTATTACCCCTGAACTAATTAAAAGTATAATTTTGACACCCTGAGTGCCTACGTGATACATACGTGGCACAACACACTGAAGGGTCCACGTAGGCACACGTGTGTGCCACTTAGGCACTAAGGGTGTCAAAATTATACTTTTAATTAGTTCAAGGGGGTAATAGGACCCCCGTTAAGTTGAGGTGTGTCTCAGTCGTTTTGGGTCTAGTTCAAGAGTGAAATAGGGTATTTTCTCTTCTTCTTTTTTTCTTTTTCTTTTGTCTTTTTGGCTATGAAAAATCTACAATCACGCGCATAGTAATTAATTTTGTGACAATAATAGCATTCACCAGATTTAAAATTGACACCATTATGCTTGAAATTTGTAGTCTTCTTTGTCTTTGAAAAGTTCTTATTTTCAGGTTCCTTCTTGATTGATTCTTTTTCAACCATATGAAATTTCATGGCAGGTTCCTTCAAAATATTATTATCACGATATCGTGTCTCTTGTTTAATTTGTAAGTGTTGCAATAATTATTCAAGTGTCAAATCTTCCTTTTTGTGTAGAGTTTGCTTTGGTACTCTTTATAGGATGGAGAAAGTTTTGATATAATAGCACCAAAATGAAAGTTTTCGTCAAGAACAATTTCAGAATAGCAATTTTATTAGCTATAAGATGAAATTCTTGTACTTGTTCGGTGATAGACTTGTCATCAACTATTTTGAACTCCTTATAATTTGAAATAATTTTTTTTAAAAAACTCACCTCTTCTGCTAAATAAATAGCTTGAAGAGTGTCTCATATCTCTTCAGAAAATTTGCATTTAATAGAATATTATTCATAATGTTTGTCAAACATTTCTCCAAGAATATGATTCTTACACAAATAATTATCATATTGCCACTTGGCAATTTGTTCTTTAATCAAAGTAGTCTTGTCAGATGCTACCTCAGAACCAGGAGCATTAGGACAAAGTTCTTTACTAACATATGCCAAATTTAATCATCTTAAAAATATTTCATCTTTCCACGTCATCTAGAAAAGTCTTTGTCATCAAATATTTTAAAATTAAGATTAAGCAAAGATGGAATACTATTTGATATTGATTTAGAAGCCATAGAGACAATTATCTTCAAATTGCTAAAACAATAATGATAATTGCACAACAAATTTAAAATATAACTTGCTTGTCTTAGAGGCACGATAATACGCTTATTTAAGATAGCTAAAGTCTCTCCCATGAGCAAACGGAAGAATTAGTAACAACTCTGTCTTCAGGATTTAACTAAGCCACAAAACAAGTAGCATTCAAGGGGATCTATTCTTGAATTGGTGATCTCAGCATTTGATCAATGTCTCTCATTTTTTTTTCAAGGGGAAAGTACTCTTTTTGAGTTCTTGTCTTTTCAAACAAAAGAAATACTATTTATAGGATAAGTGTTTCATATAAGAGAAAGTATTAATTAAGTAATAGCTAATAAGTTCATGAATATTTTAAAACAAAATATGTCTTTCTTTCGAGAACTTAAAACGTAGAACTTACAGAAGAATGAATTATCAAATTCATATTCATGTTCTTTGTAACTCAAAATCTTTTAACTGATGCATTTGTTTCAAAATTAATTGTAACATAACTCAAAACTCTTAATCGATGTTTTTGTTTCAAAATTGATTGAAACACAACCTTTACAAAAACATTTATATTATAATTGCGTTAACAATACATTTTAGCAGGTGGATGTTACTGTATTTAGTATCATTGATATCACTTTAGAGAAAATTAACTAGAATTCTAGAACTACTGAAGATAGAAAAAATCATCTATTAATCTACTACAACTAATTTCTAAACCCCTTTGTCATATACATGCACTATAGCACTGTAGTTCACCAGAAAAAACATCACTTCTTTTATATGCTTTAAAAGATTTTGAAAACTGAAGCTCCCATAACCGGAATCTCAGCTTGTAAAAATCATGTGGTGAGAATTGTTTTGTTCCAAGAATCATGGCATGTTCGATGAGAATACAAGTTTTTATTTGTTCATCATATGAATTTCAACTCACAAAAAGTACTAGATCATGAAAATAAGGCATTATCAGTTAGGATTTTAAATTTTTTAATTAATAAAATGTGGACTGATAAAAATGTGTCACTTCATTAATGAAATTACTTTTTATTTATTTAATATTGAGAATGTTAAATAAAGGGTATTTTGAAGGAGTAAAGCATCTAGTACCCCTGAACTAAGACCAAATTTGCTACGATACACTCCAACTTTTTGGGGATCCTATTACCCCCAGAATTAAATTTTAGCATATTTTTGTCAATCGTTTTAGCTGATGTGGTACCTTTGTAAACCTTTTTAGCTGACATGGCAGACGTGAGCCCTATTTTATGTAATAAAGGTGTCACTTCAGCGTAAAAGGGTGACAAAAATATGCTAAAATTGAGTTCAGGAGAATAATCAGATCCCTGTGAAGTTGGGGTGTGTCGTAGCAACTTTGATCATAGTCCGAGGGGGTACTGGATGTTTATATCTATTTTTGTAGCACAAAGGTAGATGCGAAAGACATTTTGGAGTCCAAAGACAGATGTGAATAGTATTATAGAGCCAAAAGTGAATGAAGAACATTTTTGCATCATTTTCAATAGGAAAAGGGCATTTTAGGCCCTCTTCCGTTCTTTCTAATTTAAAGCATGTGTTGAACATACTTATTAAAGAACTGCAATTATGCATGGGATTGGTGCGGATAGTGGAGATATTTTGTTCATCTTTTTATGATGTAAATTTTAAATATAGTATCTCATTGGTTAATTTATTTTTTCAAAGATTTTCTAGCCTATTTTTTCAATTGAATTGTAAATATATA
>NC_061111.1:145877240-145969940 GCF_002878395.1 Capsicum annuum
ATATAGTATCATATTTTAGAAATTTGTAATATTTTTTATTTAGTTTAATAAGTGAAAATTAACTTTTTAGAGAAAAACATTACCAATATTTAACTATTTAGTCTAATATTCAAAATTTCATAAAGGATCTAACACTGAATGGATATAAATTATGAGTCAAAAACTATATACCAACAACTCGATCAGGTTAAACTTGTGACAATTACTGATGAATTAGTTACGTATCTAATTGATGAGTAATATATCTTACTGTAACCAACCCGTTTCCAAGCTTGGAACAAATACAAGTACAATAATAATTTTTGTAATTCATTTCATTTAATTATCTTCTTTTAATTAATAAAAATAGAAATATATATTATTACTAGAGCAAAGTTTTTGTATGAAAGATAAATCTAATGATATAGATAAAGATCTAACAAGAAAATGCATAAAGACGCTATTAAAATTGCCCTAAATTTTCAAAAAGATATTTAAAGTTTGCGAGAGTTCTATTACACGATTGTATTTTTGACAAAAATAAATACATTCTTTTGACTTATTTTTGCACATGTTGTGTTTTCATGTTAAAATAGTGTGTGAGCATTTAAAAAACAACTCAAATCAATATAATGGAGTCACGTGGCATTATTAATTCAATTCTTTTATATAAGAAAAACATTCATATTCCTCAAATCAATTCAACTGCCATTAAAGCTTGTTAGAGTGCTCATAACTGAGTTAGTATTGCAATATTTTACCCTTTGTTTTACCATCTGTAAGACCTTGTAAAATTTTGATCATTTTATTTTTGATCATCCTGTGTGCATAACATTAATTTTTGTCTTGAATTATGTTAAGGAATATTAAAGCGGTGTTTTGAAAAAATTTCAAAATTTTTAGGAAGGTTCGAGGCGATTTTGGAACTCCTAGGCAGTGAGTCTCCTTGATAGTGGTGTGCCGCGCCACTTAAGTTCCATGATAAGATTATGGCACGAAGGCTAGACTCCGCGGTAGTAGCGTACCATCCACTATATAATTTTCGTTCAGCTTTCGTTTCACTTGTGGGAGGGGGACTTTTGGTCCTTTTACCCCTTAGACGACTTTTAAACACCCAATTGACCTTTTTTCTTTAGCAATCAAAGATCAAACATCATTTTTTTGTTTAACTCTAAATCCAAGAAAGTTCAAGGACTTTACAGAGAATTCATTCTCTTCGAATTCCTGTATATTTCAGGCATGTTTCTCTCTCCTTAACTGAAATTTTACATTGTGGCATTTATTTAATCAATATTCATGTATTTTAATTGATGGGTTTGAAATTGAATTGAGGAGTTTTGATTGCTAATACTTAAATTATTTTTTCCATTATTTAAATGGATTATTCATGCTTTAATCTGTGATTTAGGGACTGAATTGGTCATTGTTCTAATAGTTGAAATAGGGAATATGAGTTTCCCCAAATTGGATGAATTTTGGCTTGATAATGACATTAACCTCAACCCATATTGTAAACTTGGTTTTGAATATGGATTCTTACATGATTAAACTTGTCTTTTGAACCCATTGCATTTCACTAAAGGATAAATCGATAACAATGGATTTGGATGACTTTGGTGGTCACGGCTTGGATTTAAATGAAATTTGGGAGTCAGATTGATTATGTAAACTGGTTTGGAATAATTAAATTAGCTTGTAAGCATGTTGGTATAATGATAACAAGTTGTTAAATGCCTTAATGAAAGACTCCTGGGTTAATGACTGGGTTATGTGCAACTGTTTTAATTTGGGCTTAAAGGAAATTATGTATCTCACCGTGAAGGTGTAGGTCCCGGAAGGATCAACACTAAAAAACACGTTCGGCATTGGGGGTCCATGTGGCCAGGTGCTTGGTGCACACTTTATATTTCAAGAGGGTTATCGCCATGGTGTCTTTAGCCTTTCCTCGATTTTTCCTCAATTCATGCGTCTAACACGCATTGGAGCTCCTCCAGCAGGGGGAGCTGAATTCATACAGTCCATGAGAACCTTTAGAACGGAGGGAGTTATATAGTTCAGGTTAATACTTTAAACTTTTATGTTCATGATCCTTATCCCTATCCTGACATCCTACATACATATATATGGTTGTGGTGCATATAGTTTATGACTGGATTTTGATAATTGTATTATTTTATCCATATATCCTGAGTTATATGTAGTGCTCGCCCCACTGACCGTCCCCAGACGCTGCATCATTTCATGATGTAAATTCAGAGGATTTTTCTGTTGCTCGTGTGCAGTGTTAAATGGTTGAGTACTTCTCCTGAGTTGTTGTGAAGTGGCGAGCATCCATCTTTTCGAAGGCCTGGTTATTTCACTGTTTTCCTTATTGTCTTAGTACTGTGAATTATTTTGATCATAGTCGGGGGCATATCCCGACTTAATTTGATATTCTTGATTTAAAGGCTTTTGTGGACAAGTATAGGATTGGTATTCTGTTTTGTTTCTTAGAACTATCACTTGGTTTATTTATCCTTCTTATTGCTATTCTGGTTGACTTTCGCTGCTTATATTTATGTGCTCATGAGGTAAGGCTAAGAGGATTATCGGCGACCCATGGTGGGCTTGAGATTGTCCGTCACGGTCAGGCTCGGATTTAGATCGTGACACCATCACATGACAAGTACCCTTTTAAGTTATTATCTTTCTTAAAAAAAAAGAACTTTGAAGATCCATTTCTTCTAATCTATCATTATTGTAAATATTTTAATTTTCCAAATTAAATCTTAAAAAATTTATTCTGGATCACGATTATAGAGAGTTAGTGTTTATTAAAAGATAAAATAAATTTAAATCAGAGTTTTTCAAAGCTTTTACAAGTTATCTACTCGGCTCGTCTGTTGCTTATTATTGAAAAAATTATTTAATATGAAATAAAAAATTTAAAAATAAAATATTGAATATGAACTTTTCTACATTGATAGGGACAAATGGCAAATTAGCTATCATTATATTTGAAATTTTAAGGTCTTTTCTTGTCCACTGACCTTTTTTATTCATGTGATAGCGAAGTTTTTCAATTCTATGATTTTCTATAAGAAATAAAAATGGCACTTCTTGGGGGCAAACAAAAAGGAGGATCAAATTTGAGAGTCATCTCTCTTGCAGGTAGTCAGTTAACAAAATCAGCTGCTATCAACAAAGAAAGAGTCCAATTTTAAAAGAAACTAACGGGCAAAACTGCTATGATGCGACTTGCACCTGATGAAGAGTGGACTAATTTTGAATCATGAGCATAAGCTATAATTATGTGAATAGATACTTTTGAAAGAGATTATAAAGGGGTTACAGGCTATTGGGTCAGTTAGGGTACCAAAAATGGATGATTATAATGTTATTTCTTTTTTTTTTTTCAAAATTGCTATGCTTGTGATAAAGAAGGATATTGTGGCGGTTGTCAAAGAATTCTTTATATAGGTAAAATTTACAAACCTGTTAATTGCACTGCAGTTACCTTATTATCTATGACAGCTAACCCCCAAACTGTAAAAAGATATAGGCTCATTGTTTGTTGTGTTGTGGTATACAAACTCATTTCTAAAATATTAGCTACAAGAATTTAGAAGGTTATAGATTGTAGTATGTGTTAAGCTCAGTCAAAATTCATCTAGGGAAGAAAGATTTCAGATAATATCATCGTAGCCCATGAATTGGTCCGAACTTATTGTTGGAAATATATCATTTCAAGTTGCATGTTAAAATGATCTTTAAAAATTCATGATAGTATGAAATGGATCTATCTCAAACAATTTATGGAATATGTTGGCTTTCTTGCTAAATTTACTGATTGGGTAGTGAAATATGTCCAAATTGTTAGTTATACTATTGGTGTAAATGGTGAGTACGCTGAGCCATTTGATGTTGCAAAGGGCTTAAGATAGCGAGACCACATGTCCCTTATCTTTTTGTCGTAGCTATAAAATTTCTTAGAAGATCTTTGAGTGAATTAAAACATGGCAAGCTTTTGAAATATCACCCTAAATGTGTTAAAGTCAAAGTGGCTTATTTAAGTTATGCAGATGACTTATTATTGCGTGCTAAGGGAGATTTGAACTCCATCATTGCTTTACACAGATGTTTTCATCAATTCCCACTTGCATTTATCCTGAAAGCTAATCTAGATAAAAGTTGTATCTACTCCCCCTTCAATCTAAACTCTCATTACTTAGAGTTCTCCTCCAAAATTCTCCTTCTTCAATTCCAACTCTTGCCTCCTTGGTGTTGTAGTCAAACTCCAACTCTTCAAATCAGCATATGTTTATTTTCCTGAGTTTATCATAATTAACCGCACATTTGGTCCGTAATTCTTGCACTTTTGTCTTTAATTATCAATGATTTTGCTATAAGTTCAGCTACATGAAACAGTGTGTCTATGAACCAACTTGACTGACATATTTTATATCACGTTGTCAATCATTAAAACTGCATATTACCCAATAAATTCCTACTTTTTTATGATGAGAAGCCTCTTGTCTTTGTGTCTTCAAACATCTTTACATGTATGCACTGAAGTATGAAATACTAGAACAAAACAGGTTAGTCAATGAGTTATAAACATTCCACAACCCATATCTTCCCCCTTTTGACATCATCGAAAAATTACTTCAATGCAATAATATACTAGCCAAAGTGATTAGTTATGCTATTCATGGCCACTGGGGTTATCACCAAAATAATTAGACAAAGACTCTAGCCAACATAGTAATGTACTAAAGAGAACAAGAACATGAGTCAATTAAGCAAATATAGCCATTCCATTAATCTGCCAGAGCATGTTCCACATTAAACCTAAGCTAGTACTAAACAAAGCAAAATAACTGAGCATTAATAAAAAAAGAATACAATTAGGACATGACTCAGGATACGAATAGTAAAGGAGGAGATGAGGAAGGTGGAACAAGTAATATCAATTGTGTCAATTGATGAATGACTTCAACATTTTCATTCCTCTCTCAGGCAAGGTCAAGCTTTAAAGTCATGATCCTAGCCCGAAGGACCTCTTATTCCACGTCATGAATGTCTTGTGCAACTTTTGGTTCATAAATTTTCTCAGCTAAAGCATTTCTTTATTATTATTATTATTTTGTAAATGAGTGTTAGCCTACTTATTGAAACAGGTAGAGTAACAAGACACATCTGTTCAAGAACACTCTTTGTTGTTTGAAAAGTCAAACCTGAACTAGGACTGAGAAGTCCTAAAAAATCTAAGCCAATTAGAAACTAAATGAGAGAGCATGTCCCTTTTCATTCTTCAGAAACATATATTGCATGTGATTGATGATCAAGCTTGGCAAATCCATGGTGCAAAAATTGATATTTTGATTGAGAGCGAAGAAGAAATTTCTGGTGTAGGATTAACATATTTGTGCACGATCATTTAGAGAGAATCAAAGAAAGTTGGTCAAATGATGGTTTGATGGGAAAGGAGGATAAAGATGCATGTCTTTGACAAAGTGCATGGATTTATTTTTTCAAAGTGAATTTAGAGAGAGAATTATGAAAAAAAATCATGTGCCAATTCCTTAGCTTTATAGGACAAGGGGAGGATGAAGTGTGAGGAATTGAACAGGTGTGCTCAACTATTTCAACTTAGACAATCTATGCTTATGTCAGTGTAGAACATACCTGATAAGAAGAACTTTGTGGTCATAATTGCTTGCGTGTACCAGTTTTTCTGCATAATCTAATACAAGATTAGGTTAGAAGAGTCAAAAATCTGGAATTGAGACACACAACTAAATGTGCAAGAATGAATCGAATAACATTTTAGCTAATAAGATTAAAAAGAAAATAGTTATTCTAGCCAATTATTGAGGGGGATTCATGCAATTTTAATCATTCCCAAGTCTAACCTATTATTTTTAAAATGCTCTCTACTTAGTACATGTGGTGCTTTTCCAGTCAATTAAGTAATTCGCATAGTCAACATCTGTATAGGCCATAAAAGTGAAATTGTTTTCCTTTGGATACCATAGTCCCAAATCATTGATTCCCTTGAGATATCTCAAGATTCTTTTGACAGCTTTAAGGTGATATTCGTTAGGCTTTGCTTGAAATCTTGCACATAATCCCATACTTTATGTAGTTTCTCCTCCATAAATCACACAAATGTTTGCCACTTGTAGTTTTTCAGCACCAATGGTTGTGAACTTCTAACAAAATTTTCAACGGCTTGTGTTGGTGTTATTGATGAATCAACTTCTTGATTTGTGTTCCCCCTATCAATATACCCTCAGTGTACACAATAGTTAGACCAGGTAGTACAACATGCTCCTCTTACCTTCTCTGTTTCTTACCCTCATTGGTCCACAAAGATTCATATGGACCAGGTCTAAGCACTTGGTCGTACTTATATGATTCTTTGTTTTGAAATAGGATCTCTCTTGCTTCCCCCTTACACGAGCACTAAAAATTTGGTCATCTTTCAAAGGCTTTTGTTTTAGTTTTACCAAACTTTTCAAATCTAGTAATAGTGCTCTTTTTGTTATCTCCAAAAGATTCATTCCCCCTTGAAATGTGGTGAGTGAAAGAAATTTTATTTGCTTCCAGTCTTATGCCTTGTGCAAGCTCTATCTATGTACTAATTTTACTTGCATCCTTTCACTCCCACCTGCAAAACAAATTGAGGTTTAACTTTAGGCATCAGACAAACTTAGGTCCTTTCTTGTGATCAAATAGATGAATGAGGTTCCTTCTAGCCCATCAAGGCAACAGGTTATGTGACATGTTTCTCTGACCAGTTTTGACCTTCTTGTTAGCTTGTGCTAACATGGAATCATATTCTTTTTCTAGGCTTATGTTTCCTGTTTTGCTATTTGTTGCAACTGGACATTCAGTGATTTGGTGCCTGAGGTTACCACAAATATAACACAGATCTTTAATAGCATTAAAACTTTTGTAAAAGCCTAGCCCAGCCTTTTCATTATGAGTTCTTTTAGCTAGCTTACGAACAATTCTTGAAGAATTTGTCCATCTATCAGCTCTTTCAAGGTTAAGTTTCAATTTTAAAACTTCTTGACTTAGTTGACTAACCTTTTCTTTTTCACAAAAGCATTTATGTTTAATCTTAGTCAATTCTAACTCAATTTTTTCTTGTTCCTCACTCTTGACCTTTTTTCTTTTTCAAAGAGAGAGTTTTAGAACTTTAGATTTAACCTGGTGAATCAAGTTTGCTAACTTGTTCCTTAAGAGTGCAATTTTTTTTCAACGGTGTTTTTACAAGCCTCTAGATCAATATAATCAAACTTTAGGCTTGCTTCCCTATCAGAAGTTAGTTCTTGGAAATTATCAATTAAAGAATTTATTAAAGAAATAAGTTTTATTTTGGAAAAGAAATGCAACTTCTCTTTGAGTTCAAGAATACTTACCTCAAATGTTTCATCTTATTCTTTCATGTTTGAATCTTCAATGGCCATGAGAGCAGTTTCATCAATTCCTTCATCATATGATTCATTTGAATCTAATCCCCAAGTAGCTACCATAGCATAACCCTCCCTTTTTTTTCTTTGCCTTTTTCTTTAGTTCTTTTTCAGCTCTTTCCCTTTTCCACTCAATCTCCCAGAGAGGACTCCTTAATCTGATGATCAGTTTTGTCACATTCGTAACATCTAGTATGATTTTTATCATTGGACCGTTTTTTGCTACCTATTTCCTTCTTGTCAGATCCCTTTTTTTGAGGTAAGTTTTTTGTAATGGAGGCTATTTGTTCTTCATCCAGTTCAGATTCATCACTTTCAGATGCCTTTTTTAGATCTTCTATGGTCATCTCATATGTCTTTAAATTGCCAACTAACTCATTAAGGTACATTCTAGTGAGATTTTAGCTTATCTTATGGCTGTAACTTTAAGATCCCTCTTAGCCTTTGGTAGGAGTCTTGGGACCTTCTCTACCTGTTCCGCAGTAGATAAAACCTTTTCAAGAGATGACAACTCATTTTCCAATGAAGCCCATCTAGTTATCATTTCTTGTAGTGACTCATTTTTCTTTATTTTCAAAACCTTATATTGAGTGAAAATTAATGTAATTTTGAATTTTCTCACTTGGCTAGTGCATTCACCATTGCATCCCAGATTTGTTTAATAGTGTTGTAATTAGACGCTCTATTGTACTCGGCTATACCAAGACCACAAACAATAATGTTTTGTCTTTTGCATTCCTTTTTAGTACAATAAGATCTTCTGGGGTTAATTCTCTCCTTACCTTTTTCACTTGTTCTCCATTCACTGTCTTCATGGGAATTATTGGTCCCATAATTCATAGTCTTCCCACAATTATGTCCCACAATTCATAGTCTTCTTTTTAAAAAACATTTCCATATTATCTTTCCACCAAATTAAGTAATATCCATCAAAGAGTGGAAGTCTAGTAGTGGATTGACCTTCACTGTGACCAGTAGGTAGTGCGGAATTCATCATATTGATCTTTTCTTAGGTGCTAACCTTTTTAAGACAACGTCACTCTAATACCACTTGATAGAGTATGTGCCCTACTGATTACCTTATTTTAGCCTGCCTATCGATAAAACAGGTTGACTAACATGTTTCGAACTAGCTAAAATAGTAAGTAAATAACACAATAAATTTTCACGTAAAAAACACCTATCTCAAAAAGATGTAAGAAACCACGACCTGCACATCACAAGATTTAACCCCAACTTGAATAAATAACTTTGAGCTTCAACAACGACTGATTACAAAAATCTTGTAGCCTAAAAATTATAAACTCTAATTCCTATAACTCAACAACTAGGAATTATAAATTCTAATTCCTATAACTCAACATTCACCCTTGATTGTTGAACCCACTTCGAGTTATCCCAACTTGAAGTTAACTCAGCTCAATATTGTTCCTAAACAACCAATATAGGAAAGCAATAAATTACAACTCAACAACAACAAACCCGGTGTATTCCCACATAGTGGGGTCTGGGCCAATAAGTTACAACTCAATAAGAACAATACATTAAAATTGACTCATGAACTGTAAAGTTTAATCATGTGAAACAGGTTCGTTAATCTGTTTCTTTGTATTGGCAGCACTTGGATCTTCAGAATTCTCTCAATTATGAACTTTCTCAATTTGATTGTGTTTAGCCCTTTCTCTCTCTGTAAGTGCACAAATCACTCTGAATGATACATTTTTTTAAGCACAACTCTCCAAGGAGTCATTCTTTATTTCAAACTCCCTCTTCAATCAAAACTCTCATTACATAGAATTCTACTTTAAGTGAGACTCCTTCAATTTCAAATTTTGCCTCCTTAGTGTTGTAGTCAAACTCAAACTCTTCAAATTAGCACATGTTTATTTCCTTGAGTTTATCAGAATTAACCGCACATCAGGTCCATGATTCTTGCATCTTTGTCTTTAATTATCAATGATTTTACGATAAGTTCAGCTACATGAGACAGTATCCGTGAACCAACTTGACTATTTAATATCACGTTGTGAATCATCAAAACTGCATAGTACCCGACACATTGCTTTTTCTACCAAAAAGTTATCATTACTTCAATAGCAACCACTCATAGAGAAGACTGTGAAGAGAATAACCTCTTGAACTATCAAAAAATTATCATATGCTAGCAGAATACAACTAGTTCAAACTGTTATTTTGGTATTCAATCCTTTTGATCTCAAATGTTTATATTGCCTCAGTAAAATAATGAATAATATAAAAGGCATATTGTAGAAGCTAAGTTAAGTATTATCAGACACCAAAATTATAACTAAATTAGCATTAGTTGCTTGGAGAAGAGCGTGCACACCAAAGAATGTTGGAAGGCTCAATGTAATCAACCTGCACCTGCGGAACGAAACTGTCGTTGCCAAGATGTACTAGGGCCTCACTCACAAGCAGGATAGGTTGTGGATAAGGTGGATCCATGCATATTATATGAAATCTTAAGATCCTCACAGTATAATTATGCCTAAATCTCGAATCACTGGAAGTTTTTTTAAGCTAAAAAGGTCTGGACACATAATCAATTTTTGATTACCAACAGTAAAAGACATATCAGATAAACATATTTCAAGCTTTTAGGTGATGGGATCAAGGTGCCATGAAAGTGTTTAATGTTTGCTAATATATCAGGCCAAAAGCTATCTTTATAATGTAGTTGCAGTTGCAATTGAGTAAAAATGATACACTTCCTTATTGGGCCTGAATGTCAATGTTATTATATGTATGTTGTGTAACAACGCAACACTATTAATAATGAACAAATATATTAACTCGCACGCAAAAGCTGAGTAATTACGACAACAATTGGGAGAAGCGCATTAAGCGGATAATTCAGATTGCAAAAGGAAAGACTTGGGGCGCTCAAATATTCAAAATGCTGCATGTTGAAACAATTTATGCAATATGGAGGAAAATTAATCAATGAATTTTTGAACAAAAAGAGATGAAAGTAGATCAGATTGTTAAACAGATAACTTATTTATGTAATGTTAAAGGCACTACCAACAGTAGAATCTAGTGCAGACTTGGTTGTGTAATTATATGCCTTTATGTGTTGTAGTAACTTCAGGTGGTAGGAGAGTTAAGTGAAGATTGTGGGCTTTAATCTGGACTAAACTAACTGCGGTAATTGATTATTTTATATTGCTGACACGAGTAATTGATGAAAAAGTTAGTTGCCTAATAAAAAGTATAAGAATATTAAAATATGTATAAATAAATAAATTTGACACCAAATTGATAATGACTGGTGCTTGATTTTTTTCCTTTCCCCTAAAGATTAAAGTTGAACAAAAAATTATTGTATTTATACCATTTCAAAATTGTTTTATTGGATAATAGGATCCCATAAATTTTAAGTGTATTTTACAAATTTAAGAAAACTTTAATAGTTATTTTATGCATTTCTCAAATGTAACATCATAAAAATTGTAAATATAAGAGTAATGTTTTGTTTTTGAGATAAACATTTAGTACCTTTCTGAATTATGACCAAAATTGCTACAACACACTCCAATTTCACAGTGGTTCTATTACCTCCTGAATTCAATTTTGCCATATTTTTGTTACCTTTTTATGCTGACGTGACACTTTTATTATATAAAAATAAGGTCCACATTAAAGGTGTCACGTCAGCTAAAAAAATCTCACGTAAACTAAAATGGTTGACAAAAATACGCTAAAATTTAGTTCGGAAGGTAATAGGAACTCTATGAAGTTGGAGTGTGTCGGAACAAATTTGGTCATAATTTAGGGGTACTAACTTCTTTCTTAATTTTTTTTTTCAAAAATTATATCTGAAAAAGATTGTAACCGTTGTTTAAATGAAGTTTTCACTCATTTTTTCTTCAATTTAAATTATTTTAAATTATCCTCACCAAAATAATTTTATTAATTTGTTGGGGATTCACCTATTGCACATGTCCAAAACTAATGTGATAATATGCATTTTTTTACTATTAAGCATTTTCGAATTCAATGAATTTGAAGAGTTCATGTATTTATTTCACTAAATTAACCCATTAGAAAGATTAAATACTTCATAAATTGAAGCACCATAAATTTTATCATGCATTTATTTTACTACTGATGTAGTGGTAAGACTCACCAACAGAATAACACGGACTTCAATTTAATACAGTTGAAAAAATAAATCATAGTATCATAAAGCTGGATAATGTTGAAAGATTACTTTATGACTTCGTTAAACTTACATAATTAGTTGAAAAAACTATGATTGTTGGATTCATTTTCATTATATTGCTTTAAAACACGTTGTTTGTAATCATATTTTTCATGATTCAAGAAATGTGTTTGACACGCTTACTAGAAAAATTACAAATTACGCACGAGTTTGGTACTTACTATGGAGATATTACTTCAAAGTACATGATTTATAATGTATGAATATTGTTTTTTTTTTAATTCAAAAAATATGTTGGACATGTTTAATAAAAGAACTGCCGTAACACACAAAATTGATATTGATGCAGAGATATTGCTTTCAAACACATGGTTTATAATGTGGAAGAAAAAGATTAATTTTTTTTCGATTCAAATGCATTGAACCACTTGCTAGAAAAAATATAGTTACACACGAAATTGGAGTCCGCAGCTAAAAGGGCTCTTTTTTTTAATTAAAAATACCAAATAGGACACTTAATTTTTTTAAAAAAAAAAAGCAAAAGGGACAAAAGGGACAAAGCGTGGTGGGATCAGTGATTTACAAGTCACTGGAGAAATAGCGACTTACAAGTTGCCCGGCCCATAGCGACTTGTAAGTCGTTTGGCCAGCCGCGACTTTTATGGCAAGTCTGTCCCACTCTTCAGTTAGTTCTCACAAGAAATGGATGTGAGTGGGAAGATGAAATCCATGTGAGTTCAAGAATTGGAGAATTGTTCAAGAAATATTTTTGTTTTATATGTTGAATGTATGAAAGTATTTTGTTGTAAAGTATGAATTTTGGAATATACTAATTCTTAGAGTTGTATCCAGTAATATAAATTGGTTTGTGTATTTTTTAGGAATGTTGAAAACAAAGCCCCCTTTTGCTTCTGCCCTTTTCCTTTTAATTGTGAGAGCTATATATTTTCGATTATCTGTGTCTGTGATTTTTTCTTGATACATTTTTCTAGAACTCTTCTTCTGTTTGTATTGTTACGGATATTCTTCAATTCATGTTTTGAGAGGTGGAAAGCACCAAATGAAGATAAGTGCAAAAGAGTCAAGGTTACATGTAGCAGCTGCCATAGAAAGGGACACAACAGAAAAACATGCCGTAAACATGCTCCTCCAGTTTAATAAGCATTTTTTTTTTACATATTTTCAAGTATGAAATTGTTATGTTTTTTAATTTTTTTTTAATAAATAATGCAACTTAACTTTTTGTTTAATATTTTGTGCTCATTGACAACTTTATATTAGTGTTTTATATGCCTTTTTAAGTAAACATATCTATGCTGTGAAGAAAAAAAATAAAACGAGTTGATATCAAAAATATTGAACGAGGTGAAATACAAAATAACTGTTAAAGTATCATAACATTATATAAGGATACAAATGTAGTGCTTAAAAATGAGAAGAATTTTTTTCCCATACCAATCATTGTAATAAGACAACAGTAATGAGCACCAAATATATATAAAAAATAGATTATCTATATATATTTGTATTATCTAAATTTATGTATGTTGACATAAAATGAAATGATGTCACTTTTATTGAACAAGGTTAAATACAAATCAACCGTTAAACTATCACAACATTATATAAGTATATAAATATAATGTTTAAAAACAAAAACAAAAAATTATTACATACCATCAATGGTAAGTCAGATAACAGTAATGGGCATCGAAAATAGTTAAGAACTACAAAATTCATGTATATATGTATTATCAAAAATCATGTATGATGAAATAAAATGAAATGATATCAATTTCATTTCACGAGTTCAAATTCGAAACAACTATTAAAAGTAGCAAAACATCATATACGTAGTCCTTAAAAATCACAATTAAACTTTGTTCGTACCAACAATTTAAAGAAGACTACACTAATGAACTCCAACCTACATTAAATATCAAATGTCTATCTATGCCTTATTTTTTTAGTGACAGCTGGACTAACAACGTCTGTCAATATCTTTGGACCACCGAGTCTGCTTGTAACATTGTCAGTCACTTCACTTTCACTTATAGCACCATCGTTTTGTTTTTTCCTAGCATAATCCCAAAGTAACGCACCATATCTCATATGATGGTTGGTAGCAGTGAACTTGTTGATTTGACTATCAAACACACCATGACTTATAAACTCTGTAAATGCACAATCATACATACCGCAATCACTGAAAAAACAGTAATAAACAAAAAGTTTAGTACATTAATAAACTTGTAAAACTATAATTCACTGTAAAACAATACATAATTGTTATTAATAATTACACAACAGTTAAATAGAGAATGCACATATAACTAAAGTTTTGTGAATGATCATAGGTAACATTCATAGGATACATTTTTGGGATTAAACTGGCACACATACACAAACAAACACCTGCCCAAAGAGACATACATACACAATATTTTACCTAGTATCTCAAACATTTTCAATTACAAAAATGGCAAATACACGCATTCACAACACTTCAATGCAGTTGCTATTTCCTTAACTAATATCTGGAATACTACTTAGCAGTAAGTTCTCTATCCGTCATTATCAACTATCACCGGTGTCGTGGTCTATAGGCCAGACTTATTCTGAATATACAAAATTCTCACGTCCTTATTATCACAAACAGTTCACAAAAGGAAATAGATCTAAACCAAAATTTCGCTTCAATTCAAATTCAACACCATAAAATCGATCACTTATCAGTATTTGACTAAGATCTAATGCAGTTAACATCACAACATCATAGACACGTACAACCGAAAAATCGTAGTGATTCAAATGAAAATAAAATTAATCGTTGAACTAGAATCATATAAAAAAATAGATAATCATAGATAACAGATCAGAAAAAATCAATCCATTTACAGATCAGAACAAACATACACACATGCATACAGAAATCGAAAAGAAACAATCACTGAAGCCTTCATCAATGAGGTCATTAAAAGTATAGCCATCACAGTTATAAATGAGACGACACAGAGAAGAACAACCAAATAACACGAGAGGTAATAGCGATTCAAATGAAAATGAAATTGTTCGTCAAATTTGAACTGAAATCAGATGATATATATTTACCATAATTATCAATACACAATTTAAGGGTAATATTGATTACAACCCTATAAATATGAAACTGATTTTAAATTATATAATTAAAAAATAAATTTTGAAAATACAATAAAGATAATATATATTTTAATAAGTTGTTATAACTTGCAATGAAATTGCTATTAATGCAATTATCTAAAAGTGTTAATAAAATTTGTAATTTTGAATCTAATAATACTCTAGGGGATAATTTTCTCATAATTATAGGTGGGGTTGAAATATCCTCATCAACCCGATTCATTTCCATACTTAGAAATAATAAAAACGCAATAATAATTTTTGTAGGCAAACAACATAAATTTCGATTATTTGGAGCTTGTTTACAGTGAATTTTGATATTTCATAATTACTGAGAATTTCAATTTTGAGTTTGTTGATATACACAATTAGCTCCCAATACATTTAATGAAGATATATTTTTTCCTTTATAAAGATATATAATTAGCTCTCGATGAATCTGTCGAGATACATAATAAATCCAATGAAGATACATTTTTTTCTTTATAAAGATACACAATTAGCTTCAGATATATATTTTTTTAAATAAATCTATCGAGACATATAATTACATTCACGATACATCCAATGAAAATACATAATTATTTTAAATAAATTAAGGCGTGTGCTTATATTATTTTAGATTTAAATTATAAATAAAAAATATACTAACTACCCAAGCCCATTAGAAAATGGGACCACTCTAAACTCGCAACATTTTTTATTAAGGGAAAAAGGCACGGACTGTCTTTCTAAACAATTGGATTGTGTTTGGACCTTGGACATTCATGACCAGTTGACCCAAACAAATTTCATATTATGTGATTGTTTGGCTTAACTTTTAAGTTGGTCAAAATAGCTTATAAACTATTTTTTGCTTAAAAAAGCGTTTGACAAATTTTATAAGTGCTTTAAAAAAGTTAATTTTGACTTTTTTTAAGCCAAAAATAAGAAGCTAGCATTCCTAGTTTTTTTTTTTTTTTGAAGATTATAAGCTATTCGAGTTGACCAAGTGAATTATATTTGTGTCCCTTATAATTATTCCTTATTTCAATTTTACCCTTGTAGCCCTAATTCTCCTTCACTACTACACAACACACTTGTATTTTTTGTTGGAGCAAAGTTGAATTTTGCTTTGTTGTTCTTCTCTGTTGGATAATTATACCATTGTTGTATAATGGGTTTATTTATTTTTTTGCAGCAAAAATGAAAAGAGGTGATATTGTTGTTCGTAGATCTGGGCAACTCTTACAAAAAAAAGTTATATAATAAAGTACTAAAAAGTTTATTTAAATTAATAAGAAAATGAAGTGTCGCCACAAATTGCACCTTGATGATACGAAGTTTTAACGTAACCATGAAGAAATAAATAATCTTTTAATATATAACTATCTTTTTTAAACACAAACATTCAACACTTAAAACTCTTAAAAAAAAGGTTTTTAGCGCACAAATTAATAGTCATTCATGAAAATATTTTTAATATATATATTAAAATATATATTAATTTTATTTGAATCATTTTAGCAATAAAAATTAATAATAATCAACTCTATATATTATTAACAGCTGTAAGGGTATTTCAGATATTTTGACAAAAAAAAGTGCTTAAAAGCATTATTTACCAAATATATCAATAACTTTTGTCAGTTTCAGCACTTTTATCCAAACACTTAACTGCTTATTTTTAAAACAAGTTCAACACTTTCAAAAGCACTTTTAAAGAACTTTTTTTCAGCCATTTTTTTTCAGCCTATCCAAACGGGCTCTATGTATCATATCATAATTTAAACTATTTTGGTCTAAGCAATTCAGTTACAGTTTATTTATCATATTGATATAATCCATATATCATACTAATATAGTTCGTAAAAAAAAATAGAGTGACAAATTTATGAACAAAAATTGTACCATTGCTATATATGTATTTTTAATATAATTTGCATATAATTTGTATTATGCATATAAAATTATATCTTTATTATAGGGAATACATATTTGTATAAGATACTAGTATGCCAGTGCCCGTGCGATGCACGGACGAAAATACTATTAAGAGCATTTGTTATTACAAAAAGTGTTGTAGGTTGATTGTAGAACTATAAACTTCTTGTCACCAATGTTGTTGTTTTATCTTTTATCTTTTAATAAAATTGTAGTGTCAGGACCAGCGTGTACTATCTACTAATAAGTGCCCTAGTCTTTTGTTGTTGGCTTATATATAAAGGGAATATGTATGTTTGTCACGCCATGTTATGGAGCATCATGAAGTAATGGGTAATGAATCACAAAAATGCTACATTTAAGGCGACATACATACATATATTAAATAATATCTACAATAACCATTGTTCTAGTAGTAATTACATTACAACCCAAAAAGATTACAGTCCTTACATTTTCAGCTACTACACGATCATATTCCCAATGTACAACGGTAGGATGGGAGAGCGAAGAATTCAGCCATGATTTTGTATTCCAAAAAATAGTTATGACATGCCTAATGTGAAGAGGTAAATATTAGTAGCCTCAGTAAAATGAATACCAAATCGTAATAAATTTTAGGGCGAAAGCTATACTATAATACATGATTAAACTTCATTTTCATAACTGAGATGGAAAGGTTGTTAACATCCCAACAATGTTTTTACCACAAATCAATTACTGAGAATAACAATAATTTCTAAGAATAATTATGGATGACCAAGTTCAACAATAAGGAAGGAAAAGATTTCAAGTTTCCACATGGTACATTTCAAGTTTCAACTTTCTTTTCTCCCAACTTTTTGATTTTAAGTTTTCGCATTTCCTTCTACATGGTACGTTTGATATCAGAGAATTCAAAAAATATTTTGGAATATTCTACTTGTCTTTAGTTTTACCGTGTCAAATCAAAATCAAAAAAATAAATTGAACACTTCTTTAAAAGTTCTTGCGAAGGCAAAACCAAAATCAGGCAAACTATAGTCACACAATAGATACAGAGAACAGGCACGATGATGCTAAATTTTTCCAGATGTAGCAGATTTTATGAAAGAATTGGTTCCCAAGAAACTTAGTCGCTACATTGCTACAATAGATATCTTAACCTCTACTCTAACTTAACAATCACGATTTCGAAAGTAATGTGGTGAAATTTAACCGGAAGTAGCACTTTTCGTTTCTGATAAATCTGTAGCAGTGTGGTGGCTTCTAAAGTTGCCGAACGTGCTTCATATTGAGTCAAAATATAAAGATTTGGAATTCAAAAATAAATTTTATCCTTTTCTAGTACGCAAAGTTACCAAAAAAGAGGATCATAGTTCCTGTGAGCATATGAAAATGAAGTTAAGTTCATAATCAGATATAAAGAATTATATTAGCAGAACTTTTCACTTGTCTCCCTTGTTTGCTGCATATGTCTGACGGAATTGCTAGCTTACCAATCAGTTCAGTGATCCAGGTATATTCCTTAAACAAATGCAACTGGGTTTGTTTAACTCTCTCCTCACATAGACAACATGTACTACTCATTTAGTATTAACTATTAACTAAAAAATATAATAACTATTGGTTGTTCAGATGTAGAAACTATAATAATCTAGATCGGTGACAACATCAATCACTACACCTCAATCACAAAATTCTCACTTTCCATTTTAATCCATGTAAAGTAAAAGCAAAACAAAAAAATAGTACAAGTTGCTACATTTACATTTTGTTTATTATGTTACAAACTTATTTTTAGTGATGTGAATGCCTATCTCATTAACTGGTGGAATTTAGCATCCATACATCCTTGGACCTTGAAGTAGTTGGGAGTGGGATAGGGGATTCAATATGTGGGACTCTATATAATGTGAAAAAGGTAGACAATGTTTAGGTGTAGTTCTATTTTGAACTTCTCTTGTTTGATAAATTTGACTTAAATTTACAAGTTGCAAGATTGTTTTTCCTGGTGCTTTGCTAATTACAGAGGAGCAGGTTAAAATGATTTTATAGAATTGTTTTACAGCCTTCTTGTTTGTTCTTATAATGAACATTTTATACTGAATTCATCTATTTATTTCTCACCTCAAGTACTACTTAACATATCATTATTCATACTTTTCTTTCTTAACTTTGAGTTATGTATGGAATATACCAAACTTATTAGTTATCAAAAAGAGTAGTCAAATCAATAAAGGTAAAAACATAGAAATCTTGGATGATCTAATTATTGATGGTGAGTATTTGGACTGGTTAGATACTTTCTGTCCCATTAGCTTGTCCACATGCATATATATAATGTTTGACTATTGTTCCCACACCTATTGTATACGTTTTGCCAACTTAAAAAGTGTCACACTTAATAATTTATATTCACATTCGGTGTTTACGTTGAGTCAACACATGCATGTCCTGCGTTTTGAAGTTCCTAGCGAAATAAATGCAATTTTTTTATTGAAAATTTTAGTTCGCTAACCTCTTAGTTTTATTTTGCCGGCGTGAGTGGTTCAAGTTCTAGTGTTTCACTTGAAGATCCAAATTCAACTATTGTTGGTTCCATTTCTCGGTTGCTCGTGGCAAGTGGCTTGGCCTTCTTAGCAATTCTCTGGTCAATGCTCTTTTTCTGTAAATGATACAATTGTTAGGCTTGTACGAGTAACATTAGTGCTTACCCAGGATGACTTCTTTAGCTGAATGTTGAATGATTTGTTGGACAATATTTGATGGATATGGTCAAGACGAAGGAGTTGCATCTGGAAACGAAAATCAATTGTAAGAGATGAAGCATGTGTCAGGGATAAGGTTCATTCAAGAAAATTATAGATAGACATAAATAAATGCTGACCTTGACACATGTTGTGTCGAATATATCCTCAGTTGTCATAGAGAGCATTTTTTCACTAAGTTCACCAGAAATCAATGCTATCATCGAGCCAGTCACATCCGTAAGATCAATTTGGAATATACACCTATAACCATGGTGAGTTAGTACTTGAAATGCTTGAGTATATGTTGTGCTTTAGAGAAGTACAATTTATGTATATGTTAACAATATAACACCGAGGTACTAATGTCATCTTCCGCAGACACTTTAGACAATCAAATGGACTCCTGTCTTTTGTGCATTTTTTTTACTGCAACCTGGGTACTTTAGCACACAGAAATTTTGGAAATCATCTGATATTGACATTTCTTCCTCAACATTAAAAATTCTAACCTATTAAGGAGAACAAAAGTCTGTATATATTTAGTTTTGTCTTTGAGTATACTAATTAGGTGTAGATAACTTTGTAACTTGTAGAAGTTTGTGAGGTTATTTCTACAATAAAGGTTACTTTGTGAGAGTCAGAAGCAACAATGAGAGGGGTGGATGACATGGAAAAGCTGCCTGATGCACGTCTTAAAAGTGCGGTCGATGCCCGACCTGAAAGGATGTTTTTGTTTGATTTGACCCTATCAGCAGACCGAATAAGTTAACGTTTGTGCTCCCTAAGGGTAGGTTAAAGGCTGAGAAGAAATGTGAGAATTTCATACCAGTCGAGAAGTTCTAATGCCTTTGGATAAGAAGGATCAATGCGTATTGTTGTGTTGAATTTGGTTTGCAATGATAAACCTGCATGTGCAAAACGATCGCATAATGTTATGGTTTATATACGTCTTTTTTGGGAATATTTTAATGTGGTTATACCTTGGTAAGAAGAAATTCCTATGTTTCTTCCGAGGATGACCAGGTATTCTTCTTTTCTATTTTACCCTGCAGTTCAGGCCCATCAATTTCGTTGAAGTCACCTCATAAGGTGAAGAGAAACTGAGTGTTCCTGAAAGTAGAAAAAGTAATTACCATTTGTTTTGGAATCTATTATAAAAGATGTAAAAGGTGTACTTACTAATCGTTAGCTATGGTGATTTCTCGACACTTATTTTGAGTGCGACCTACATATTTCTCAAGGCCACAACGGATAACAACTCCTAGAATATCTAGTAGTAAGAAATAAGAGGATATATTTAGTATCTATCATATAAATTTCAGTCGTACAACTTTTGGCAAGAGTAATATACCAATTTTTGCAGAGGAAGTAGGTATCAGCTGGGCAACATTGGCTAAATGCGTGAGATTCAGCTTATTTGGCTGTGGCAAGGGCTTCTCAATCTCATCATTGAGGTTGATACGTTCAACTATTGTTTCCTTATCAAGTATCCAGTAATATGTATGTATTGGCCGACCATATGATTTTGGCAAATCCTTTACCCGTGCAGCCGAGATCAAGTAGGTGTAGAGGAGAACCAACTTGTCCGCATAATATGCAATTCATCTCCATACACAACACCCTAATTTGTTGGCCCTGTATATTTGAAATCTTTGGTAAGATGGAGGCAAACATATAATAAGTATGCATACGATAGTATATAACAACACTATATAGGTGGGAGTACCTATTCATCTTCTAAAAGGAGATTTTGGAATCAGATTTGCTTCTCAGGGCTTTTTCTCTATCGACTGATGTCGACAATCTGTACTTTACAAGTCCAATCAGGAGTGTCGGTTGTTATCAGATCGATCCTGGATCTTAGAGCCATGTGTAGTGCAAAGCTAGCTGCACACCAATGCCAACACATGTCATTTAGTTAGAATGTTAGGCCATGTAGGAAATATTACGATAAATTATATGTCTGCAAATAACACAATAAATATCTTTAATCTATCACTATAAGATTCAAAAAGATGTTTATATTTTAAACTCCATTTCAAGTCAAAACCAAACAAACAGGTTGAAATGTCTCTATTTCTTTTACTATGCTGCTACTGTTACTATTTATGTCTTCATCAATGGTGCATTTTGCTTTCTTTGAACCAAGGATCTATTGAAAATAGCATATCAACAACAAAGTAGGGGTAAGGTCCACGTACACTCTATCCTCCCAGATGCAAAATACACTGGATATGTTGTTGTTATAATAAATTCAAAGTCTTAAAAGAGCTAAACTATAAGGGTACACAAGTTATATTTGCTTGAGCAGTTTCTTTTTTGCAACAGAAATACATCAGTTGGAGGACAAGTGTTTCCCATTAGAGCCCAAGTCACAACTGAATTAGCTGCAAAGGTTGAGAAAGTATCAAAGAGATAGGATAATTCTTTTATGCTGCTAGTGTACAAAAGTTAAGAAGGGGTGTCTTGGCATGATTGGTAAGCTTGTTACCATGCGTCAAGTCATGGAAATAAATTCTTTGTAAGACTATCAATTCAGATTTATTTTAGTGTAACTAATTTACTGGTTGGGGTTGATTAGGAGAAATACCATACAGAGAAGGCCAATCCATTTGAGTGATTGCAGATAGTGTTGGCAGTAATGGAAAGCCTCACAAGTTGAGATTGTATTGAAGAAGACAGTGAAGAACAAAGAAAAGATGATTACAACACAACTGCTAAAACAACAACTGCTACTAATCTATATAATAAAAATAGATTGAAAAATTCTGTTAGTAAGGTAGTTAGTAGATATTTTGTGTGTACAACAGTCACTACTTAGTTATCGGTTAGGTAGTTAATTTAATTGTACTACAGATAGCTAGTGGAGTAGCATAGATTAGATTTTATATAATGCATATGTAGGCAGTGTAATAGTAGTAGTTTTGATTCTCTTTTGTGAAAGAAAAAGGAAATCTACAATACGAAATGAAGGTTCTTAACTGGATGCGGTGACCTTTACAGGAGTCCTCATGGCATGTAGTCATTCTAGTTTAGTCGAAAAAGGGTTGAAGTATTTTAAAGCAATGAAAGGAATTCATAGGATTGCTCCTAGGATTGAACACTGCAGGTGTATGGTCATACTGGAAGAGTGGAAAATGCATTAGGTATTATTAAGAATATTCTTGTGAAGCCAAATAAAGTTATATTGGAGTCCATATTAATAGCTGGTCGAAATCTTAGCAATGTAAGTTAGCGTAGATTTAGCCACGTAACATAAGTAAATACAAGACAAGACCCAGGCTTTCACCTATTGCTAGTTGAAGAACCTACACCTGATCTATTTTCTCTGTCGCAAATAACTTAAGGGACATATACTCGAGAGAACTTGAACATATGACCAACATAATACTATAAATTACAGTCGTATAACCTCTTATATCATAAACCAATAGATGGACACACACAAGAAGTTGCAGTACAGTAAAATATGCATATGCATACATCTTACATTGGCTCCCAACTGTCTCTCTATCCCTTCCTTCCCCCCTCCATCACCCACCCTTAACTCCTTGGATATATATATTTTGATCAGGCCAATGCACATATGTATATTATATAGAACATAGGCTTCCAGCATAAACAGAGATGAAGAGGGCTAAATCTTTCACTATAACGTATCATTCAACTAAAAATAGCTCCATCTTGCATGTAAGTTTGTTATGTACGATTAAGATATGTTACCTAAAAAGAAATTTGATGACGTATTAGCACCAACTTTCCTAAATAAATCAGTTGTTTCTGATTCTCAAAATCAATAAGAATTCTTTACATCCCCAGGGCTTCTAATGGTAAGAGTGCAGGTTGTGATGTATGGTTAGACGCATGTCGTGGGTTCAAGCCATTTTGCCTACAGTATTTAAGTGGAGAAGGGTAGAAGAGGGATCTTTATCTACCAAGTCTCAAACGAAGCACTACTAACCGGGGATATCTCAGTCATCCAAAGAAATTCTCTTTAAAAGGTGGGTATGACGTTCTTTGCACCATATTCATGACTAATTTCCTTATCTTCTTCTCACTGCACAAGTCTCGTTCAATGAATTGTTAGGACAAATAAAAACAAGAAAAAGCACAAAACATAGTTATGCATATGTTGGCATTTGTCAATTTTATCACATAAACTAGTAAGCAGGCATATAGACTACTGCAAGAACAACTTGGCTCAAGCATCAAGGTTCAATTCAGTATAAATGTATCAACTTGAAGAAAAAAACTGAGGAACTGTATCAAAAATGTTAATATAGTAGTATCTTAATGTAGTCAAGCATCAGAAGAAATGAATGATGTGAGTTAAATTCTTCTATTTATTATTAAGGAACTAAGAAAATATCTGCTACTAACCTAAGATGATTACATTCTTTGCTATGTCCTCCTTGCAGACATGCACAACTAATTTTGTAGCATACAATTACATGATAGGTTGGGTTAATTACATAGTATAGTTAGAATTCGTGCTAACCGAGAATAGAGCAATCTGAGTGGTTGGTTGGCTGGTAGAGATAACTGCAGCTGTGAATATCTGTTCTCTATGCTCGAAAAACTATTTACAAGGAGTTCCTACATAATATATATAAAAAAACTCATTATTGTCATACATCAACAACAACAACTTATATGATGATGTGCAACACAACCAACAATTTAGCAGTCTGGAGAAGAGATAAAGCAAAATGACAAACAACTAACAAGGAAATGTAGGGGAAAGAAGTCGAGCAATATTCCAATATCTCAAATTTGTTCTTTTGAATGATTTTCTTCTCCGAGTTGCAGTTTATTCAATTGAATTTTCATATATAAACTATTTACAAGGAGTTCGTACATAATATGTATCAAAAAACTCATTATTGTCGTACATGAACAACAACACCTTATATGATGATGCGCAACACAACCAATAATTCAGAGGAAGCTAGCTTGAGTGGGTCCTATTATTTTGGGGAGCAGAGGTTTGATACGGTTTGCTATAATTTTGGTTACAATTTTGTGCATAGTATTGTAGAGACTTATTGGTCGGGGAGGCAGGGAAGTTATTTTTGAAGACCCTTAGCTAATCATACCATTCAGTTAAGTATGCAGTATTTTTGTAGCTTATTTTTCAGAGTATATGATGGATGAAAGAAATACATAAAATGGCTTAATTTAGAAATTATTTAGAGAGAAAGGATACATTTATTGCATTAAGTACAATATACATAAGTTTTGTTAAGCTTTCTTGGATGATTCAATATAAGGATAGGTTGAAGTAGGTTACTGGAAAAAAATCATCATTGCCAAATATGAAATCGTAAATCATTGCAGTCCATAGAAAAATGCTTGTTCACATGGTGTAGGACCATGACGTCCATTAGGTTTTCTTAAAAATGTAGGAAATTTAGATGGAATCAGTGAAAGGTGTTTTTAAGAGAATGCCTTGTTAATGATTTCACTATATACTATATTGTAAGTAGAATTATCATCGGGATCGTTTGCTGTTGCTGGTCGTATTATCATTTTTACACAGTTTGAGTTTTTTGCTCTTGATAAAGCAACATAAAGTTGGCCATGTGAAAATATAGGTTCATATAAATAAATTTCAACAAAATCTAGTGCTTGACCTTGAGCTTTGTTTATAGTCATAGCAAAACATAATATAATGGGAAATTGTGTTCTCTAGAATTGAATTGGTGCCTTTTCGTTTTGTGGTGATAATAAAGGTATGCGGGGAATGAAAATATTTTTGCCTTTGAAATCTCCACTTGCAATTTTATCACTTATAATATGAGTTTTGAAATTAATACAAATTAACCGAGTACCATTACATAAACCTTCTGAAGGATTTAAATTGCATAGTAATATAACTGGACAATTTTGCTTTAGAACTAACTTATAAGGAGGTAATCCTGTAGGATTCAAAGTATGTAGAAATCTTTATACTCGCTTTGGTATTTTGGCTCTACAGTTTCATCAATACCAACGAATGTCACAGCAGTACCTAGGAATTGATCTATGAACATTTGGTTAATTTCATTTACAAAATTATTTTTAGTTGTTAAGATAACACGTGATGTTATATCAGATGTATCAATCATGGTCATGTTTAAGTTGGGATAAATAGTTTTGAATAAATTGTTTAATGATTACTTCTCATTTGTAAAAGGAATAAGAATGGATTCTGGAATCTCAACTTTGTTATGGTGATTAACTTGTTCTTTTCCATTACCAATTCTAAGTAAATATTCACAAAATGTAGGATCTTCTCATGCACGCATATTTTCTGTCAGCCAAAACCTTTGTAGATAATTTCAGATATCTGAGTTCAATAAACATTCACGAATGAAATTTTCTTTTACTCCACTTTTTACAACTGGTAACGTTTATCTAAAATCACCTCAAAAAATGATGACTTTTCTACCAAAAGGTATATTTATACTCATAAGATCTCTTAGTAATAAATCAAAAGTCTCTACAAGGTTTTTTTGTTGTCATTGATACTTCATCCCATACTATTAACTTGGTATCTTGAATTAAAGCAACAAGTGAACTTTGTTTACTTGTATTTACTGTTGTAGTTTTCGCTTATGTTGATAGAAAGTTTAAAGCGTGAGTGACCAGTTTGTCCTCCTGGAAGAACGGAAGCTGCAAAACCAAAAGTTGTTGTAGCTAAAGCAGTAAGTACTTTGGATCTTACAGTAGCTAGTAAAGCTCGGTATAAAAAAGTTTTTTCAGTTCCTCCTGGTCCATCAATATAGAAAGCTCCCGATTCATTTGAGAATATTTTATTAAGAATGACATTGTAAGCAGCATGTCGTTCTTTATTTAGTGTCTTATATAGCAGTAAATCTTCTTCAGTTACAACTATGTTTCTTTCTAAATAAACGTCTTTAGACTCTTGCGTTATTCTGTAAGAAAATGTGGAAGGTATAAAATTTTCTGATATGAGTGTGAACTCATTTATGTTTTGTCCCATTGAATGTAATATGGTGTTTATGTGATTCATAACCATATAATGAATGTTAGTTGTTTATATATTTGTTGTAGCTGTAAAATCTTCAGACATGGGTCTTTCAAAATTTTCTCATAAATCTTTTGGATTAGCAGGATTACAATATACTAATAGTGTGGCAAATAAGCATCGTAAACTATATGACATTTGGTAAGTAGTAGCTTCTGATAGGCATTCAATTAAGTTATTATCGGAAGTTAACAATCCTTTTTTTCTGCAGATTCTCTAAATGTCGTGCAACATATGTCATTTACAGTTCTAAGTTCTTTATATGATTTAGGACTTTGTATATCCATTAGTAATAACCATAGATAGTATCTTTCTCTTTTGGTTGGATGGCAACTGACAATATGTCCAATATCATAATCTTGTTTCCTGCGTGTCCATATTTTATCGCTGATTGACCAGACAAAGTGTTGTGGGAATTCTTTGTATAGTAAATTAAGTTCTATGGCGTATTTATTTATTTGATTCATTGTGAAAAAATCTGCTAGCATTGTTCTTTTATTTCCTGAATTGTTCAAAATTGAACTTAATTTTGCAGTCGTTTTGAAAGAGATGAATTATTGGTTTTCAAGATGTAGCTGCAGTTGATACACATTTGGATGCATTTCACTAATAGGGAAGGCAAACATACGCCACATAGCCTCTGGAGGTGATAACCATCTACCTGTACAATATTCTTTTATTTTGTCAATTTCTGTATTAGCTTCATTACTTTGGAGGTTGAAATTTATTTTGTCATGACCTTTGCAAATATATTTGTAGATATATTTAACGACTTTAATATCTGCACAAAATTCAAAATTTATGTGGCTGTTAAATTTGCTCAATAGATATGGATTATATGGTGCGACCCATGAATTGTCAAGACATTGGGTTCTAACTTTTATAAATTTTCCAGTGTCTCGTCTTCTATAAATAAGGTATGAATTTTCTCTTTTTGATATTTCATTTACGTAATTTTAGGATATTTAAATTTACAAGTTCCGTTTATTTTCATGCATGAATTGTTAGGATTTAAAGTTCCGCAAGAACCATGCATCATATGTTCAACAACCAAAGAGTGTAAATATTCATTTGTGTCAGCGTCAGGTATTTCAGCACAAACGATTTTGTCATAAGCCTCTGCTGTTAATAACTTATAATCATTCTTAAGTATAATAAGGAAATGAACATGTGGAAGACCTCTTTTTTGAAATTCTTTAGTGTACATATAAGCAACAACTTTTCCAAATATTTTTGTTTTAACAATATCTGACTTTAATTCTTCTACTTTTGCTTTAAATACTCGACTTGTTAAATCAGGTCTATGTTGTATTTCATTAGTCGTTATCAACAGATGTTCTATTTCAGGCCATGAAGGATTATATGTCATTGTTAAAAAGATATCTGATTTTCCAAAATATTGTACTAATGCAATGACGTTCATGTATCTACGTCGCATATCTCGTGGACCCCTTGTAAAGCTAGCAGGCAAGAATATTTTTCGGACAATATTTGAAACTTCTCTTTCTCCTAGTCTTGGTAGATCAATAAGCCTGACTAATATTTCAGTTCGAAATAAATCTTGATTGAATAAAAAGAAATCTAATCTTTATGTTTCAAGTTTTATATATTGATCTACTGAATATTGTTGGAATAATCTTCCAGAATGTAAAGGATGATTTTCTTCATTATCTCTAATTTGAAGTTTGTAACAATAATATTCACGGCAGAAAATAATATTCTTTTTTTGTCATTCTTTTTGTAAAATTCCCTCTTCAATATTAAGGAATTCATTAATAGAAGTCATGTTTGTGACATTTGGAAGTTGTTCATGTTTGCAAGAAGAACGATTTCTTGAAGAATTATTTGATTGTAAAATCTTTTGTATGCCACAAAGCCATCCATTTTCACCATATGAAAATAACAGAGGATATTGTAAGGAGTCGTAACAACCATAGTAATAATGAACTAATTGGCTATCGTTAGTATGGGTGTGAACACAAATACGTGGTGTGGAAATAAGATTGCTTACTTCTTCGCTAGTCCATATAGTTGCTACTTGTGATACAATTGGTACGTTATATGTTCGTTGATCCAAGGTAGAATCACATTTAAGTGAGATGTAAAAATTAGATAAATCTAGAATATGTGTTAAAGATTCATAAATTATGAGTATGGATTAATTCGTAAAATATCTATCAAGTTTTCAATAAGAGATTTATCTAGTTTTTCGGAGAAGGCCATTTTATTTACTCTATCATTCTCATTATCATAAAAATAGAGTTGTAAATTTTTTCCTTTGTTATCTGCAGCAGTGAGGCTAGGTAAGAAATGGTATATTTGCAGTGAGGCTAGGCAAGAAATGGTATATTTTTCCTTGCACTTTAAATGTGTAAATACCTTTAGTCGTATTTGCTAACTCTTTATTAGACTTTACGCCAAGTGAAGTAAAGGAAAACATATTATTGTATGTTTTAATATAAGTCCGAAAATATTTGGATTCGTCAGAGTCATCATAATAAAGATGTCTTAATGCAGGAGGTAGTTGATGGGAAGCTAATTTTATAGAATCATTGTTACAACAGAAAGTTGGAGTTTTATATTGAAATCTTTTGGCTGCACAAAATTTACAGTTTGGAACATTTTTTAGAAGAGTAGGAGAACAAGGTAGTTGGTGAATATTCCAGCAACCTATTTATGTTATTGTGTGTCCTGCAATATTTGACATTTGTAAGAGTTGAGTAAAAATGTCAGTGAAAAATGAAAGTGAAACTTGATTTAACTAACCATTTCTGGAAGCAAGAGGTTTATCCCTCATGTATAGAGTATGCTGATGAAGAACGATGCTGCAGGGCTCTAAAGAAGAAGATGACTCCTTAGAAGTCGTAGTAGTAGAATTTTCTAAGGTAGTTTGCCTTTTGACAGCATACTGCAGTCTTCGTCGTTCGAGACGTGCTGCTTTTTGTTCAGATGGCATTTCTCCATAAGCAGTACGACGTCGAAGATTTGTCTCTATTTGGGTATCGGTCTTTTTTGCTTTTATAGTAGACATTTGACCTTAGAATCTTTTAGTTATTTAGTTTTCCTTGTTTTTTCTTTAAATGCCTACAAAGAAAGTATTTACTTACACAATAGGATTAAAAACAAAGTACAACAAAGTTATGCATCAATCAAATATATATATGGTAAAATGAGTGTAACATGACAAAAGTTATGCAAAAATGAAAGAGAGATTAAAGCACCAAGAAATGTGAGACTTACCAAAGTGAAGATGATTGATCACATATAAGAACAACAACCAACACGACACAAACTGATAGCTGGAATAAAATGATAAAATGTGAACAATAGTGAGTTAACATTTGGTACAAACTAAAAGTTAGACATTTGTAGTTTGTTTTACTCCGATTATCAAAAAAATTTACATATCTAACTTTAGTATAGTGAACAAGTAAAAGTGAAGGAAAAATATAAAAGGTGTACTTGTAACCTAAGCTTTCACAACATCTAGAGAAAAGTAAGCTGAGCTTCTCCTTTTTGAATTCCAAAGTAAAGACTGTGATGATATATCTAGTTATGTTACTGATGCAACCACAATAACAACAATCTAGTAGAAACTACATACAAGAACACACCAAACTACAACCTCTGTGTAAAAACTTTGTTGTTCGACAAGCACAGCACCAGCGGTGACATAACAACATTGGCGCTGATCGTGGTGGTTGCCATCAAAGCAAAGGCGAATTAAGCATCCGAAATCATCTCGATGCTTCGTATTTCGAGTCCTCCGAAAGCATGGAGAGTTCCTTTAAAGGAGTGTGCTTTGTCATATAAGATAATTTTGACAGTAAGTTTGCCTGAAGCAATTGAAGCCTTGACTAAAGGGAACTCAAAATTTGCCGAAGATGGTATGATTGGATGTTTTGGAGTGTCTCAGAATTATGAGGAAAATTTCAAAAGAAGTATTTCACCTCTTACTGGTTTGACCACTGCAGTACATGAGCTTTCTGGTGTGGGCAGAGTAATTATTAGAAATCTATTATGATGTAAAATTCATTAGGAGGTCACAAGTTCAAGCCGTAGAAACAACTTTCGGTATATATATTCATACATATATCATTTAGCTTATTCAGATGATACACTATATCATTGAAGTTGGTAATAAACATATTAAAGTTGGTAATAAATATATTAATGGGATGTGAATAAGTTAGTAGACAAAAGATCAACAAAAACAAAAATGCCACAAACTTACATGATCAGACAACACAGGTCATCGTTGATCTGGTATGGACAGGGACAACTATCCTAAGAAAGGATTTTCCTTTCACTTATTTTGAGGTTCCAGCGTTTTATGGAAAAAAGAGACATATGCATTAGAAGGAGATAATTGATAAAATCCAGAATAAATTAAGCTCATGAATAGAAAAATTATTAATAGTGGAAAGGAGAACTACATTGATAAAACATGTTCTATATACAAAGCATGGCTATGCATTTGTTATAAGCAAGTGACCCCTTTGCTGGAGTACTATTTAAAGTGCATTAATTATCTGCCAAGTTTTTCTGAAGTTTCCCATGGAAGCTCCAATAAACACTTAGCTATATGATCACTTTATGCCACTTATAAGTGTAAGGGAGGAATGAGATTAGATGTTGTATGATACATCAAAGGCACGATTAGAAATCTAAGAACATATTTTATGTTGTGGTTGCTATTGTACTCAAGGAATTATAGAAGCAATAAGTAAACATCAGACAGCTGTAAAGGCGGGTGGGGTCGTATAGATATCCCTTGAAGCTTGATTGATAAAAGTTAGCAATGATGAAGGGGAAGCTCCATGAAATTTTGTATATGAGATTAAAATGGTGATATTATACATGCACAAGATAGATAACTGGAGGCTCAGTATAACACAAATATACGACAGAGACTATGACTATTCAGGTGATCTTGAAATACATAAAAATTCAGCACATGACTAAGGTAAATTTCAAGAATAAAGGAAATAAGAGAAAGTAGAAAGCCTTCCTTTTGTCTCCTACATGCCACATTGAAGTAAAGTATATACAATGAATTTTATGAATTAGAAGCATAGATGATTTTTTTTTTTTTATGTTCTGAAAAGTGCAGTAGTTCTTGAACAAATGTTTCTCATCCCAAGGTATAAAGATTATTTTTGTTTAGAGCTTTATCTATTGAAGATAACTTTTCTACCTCATAGAGGTAGAGGTAAATGGATCAATTATACTCTCCTACCGTTAAAAAATTACACCTAATATATCCATAGCCCTTACACCAATGGAGTTGCCAATTCACCCATTCAAACTTAAAATCATGTTGACATGGATGTAGAAAGACAGTAATTTGCATAAAATTTGTATTATGTATATGCATATAAAAATTATATTTTTATTATATGAAATACATATTTGTATGAGATATAAGATAAAACTGTCAATAAATAATTAAAAATAAAATTAAAATTTAATAATTATTTTTATATTAATAATTTAATTCAAAATGTTATTTATGTCTTTTCCCTATTTACTAATGAAATAATTATGGATCAGGTTGAAATATCCTCATCAACCCCACCCATTTCCAGACTAAGAACCAATAAAAGCACAATAGTAAATTTTTTTTTATTCCCATTAATAATTTGAATTCGATTATACACAAGTCGGTTAGAGGCTGATCAACAGCACATAACATGCCACGTTTCAAATCATAATTATAATTATTTCTAAATAGTCCACTAAACTAAACCAAAGCCCAACATGCGTGAACACGTAAAACTTTTCTGCTACAATCACCTGTACTCACCCTCACCGCCTTAACATACACTCCATTTTTCAATTGGTTATCTGCTACCAAAATCTTTGTTATAACCAATAAAAATTCGACACGTCGTACAAACCTTAAAGTACAATTCTGCTTTTTCAGTCTATATAACACTAATAATAATTTTCTTTTTCTCTTTCTCTAGTTTCTTCTTTGGCTTCTCCGAGACTTTCTCCTGTTCGCTTCTAGGGTTAGTTTTTTTTCTCATTGATTGTTTTTGGTTTTCTTTTTATAACTGGGGTTGTTTAGTTTTGCTAAATTTGAATACCGTTTTGGCCTTTTTGATCTGTTGTTTGAGTTTTTTTTTTTTTTTTTTTTTGGTGTTGTTATTTTTTGAAATTATTGAAGTGGTATAGTGTTAGTGTGATTTAATAGAAGCAGTATATTGTTTAGTGTGATTTAATACGTTTGTTTATTTAATTTTGTCAAATTTAAAAACCCTTTTGGCTTTTTTGATCTTTTTTTTGTTGTTATTTTTTTGAAATTATTGAAGAGGTTTAGTGTGATTTAATATGTTTGTTTTTTTTAATTATATGTAAAATTTGCATACCGTTTTAGCTTTTTGATCTGTTTTTTTTAATTTTGGTTTTGTGTTGTTTTTCTTTGAAATTCTTGAAGGGGTTTAGTTACACTAAACACGTTTGCTTGTTTAATTAAGCAAAATTTGAATATCCTTTTAGATTTTTGATCTTCTGTTGTTTTTTCTTATTTGGGTTTGTGGTGTTGTTATTTTTTGTGATTCTTAAGGTGGTGTATATTCGTGTGATTTAATCTGTCTGTTTGTTGGTTTTTTGAAAGGACAGGAGCTGAAAATTTTCTAAAGGTCGGATTGTGTTGTGTCTTCAGCGAACAGGTGAGCGTGGTACTTACTTTTATTTTGTTTCAAAGTGAATTTTGGTGGTGGTCTTTGTGTGTGTCTGTGTGGGTGGGGGTTAATTGTGAGTTTTTTGATTTGAGGTGCTTGGGGCTTCTGTGGTGCTGACTTTTTAGCCAGCTTTTGTAATATTGGTCAGTTCAGTTTTGAGCTCAGCAGTGACAAACACTGACATTAATCGATATATTTGAATTCTAGCCAACCAAATGAAAATAATATGCTTGTTCGCTTACTATGTGTTATGTTTTATTGATTTGTAAGAGCTGAGATGAATAGAGATCCTTTAGCTTAAAATTCTTAAATTATCTAGCAATTATAAGGTTTAGGGAAGGTAAACATATAAAAGTTTCGAAATTTTATTTTCAATTTGTGAAAAATTGATGGACGGTTATGAGACTCGATTTATTGTCTGAGTTTTACAATCTTCGAATTAATAAGTGATGAGATCCCTTTCGATAGTATCCTAATTTTTGAGTTTGGTTCGTTCATATCAATCTACTACACCATTCCAAAGTGGTTCTGTTGTATGTGTGATGATCTATGCAAGATACTTTTTTTTATACCAAAATAATTTTCTTTCTAAAGTAAAATTATGGATTTGCTACGTTAAGAGTTGGTTTAATCTTTATCTCTACACAAACAATCAAGTTTGTACAGAATTGGAAGTGTATAAGAAAGACTCTTGACAGGCACCCACTCTAATTGTGACTCTTAATTATGCTTGAATTCCAAATAAGTTGTTCTCACCAATATTCATTTTCTGCTCTATTGGGTTCCAGTTTCTGTTAAGTCTGTGCTTATCCGGAGGAACTGTAGGTTCTTTGATATAATTTTCTTCTCTTTGTTCTTATGTTTGTGTGTTCCTTCGTAGCACCTCATAGTATTTTGCTTTGGAGTATGTGTGCATAAGGAATCCTGCATAGTATGATCAAACCATCTCGAGAGGATATTCTTTCATGTTATCCTTTGTGTGGTGCTTGCATCTCATGCGCAGGAGGTGAACATTTCTGATCTTGTTCAATCATGTATTTGTATTACGCAACATCTATTCTGACATGGGTCTCAGAGGCCAAACATCCCATCTATCTATTGTTGTTGGTTTTAGAGGCTCTTTTGCTAGCCTTTCAATTTATTTGATACACTTCATATTCCATAGAATTCCCGTATACTTCTTCCATTTTTGTCATCTTATTCACATCACATATCTTTGAGCTGTATAATTTCCACTTGATCATCATATTCTTTAGAAGATGACTAAACTTGTAATGCACGTATTCCGTCTTACTCTTTGTTTATGTTGAAACCCTTGTTTTCTAGTGTGTTCTAATGGAGATATGTTGTCTCTTTTTTTGCCAAAGCTCTCTGATGCTCTGTAGCTGAGCTTAGTTTGATTGCTTTTCAATTACTACCTCCTAAACACATCCATCTATTTTTAGCATTTTCCAGGGTGGCACTGCCTTCAGCTCTCAGTCATTATTTACTTTGTCGTTCTCCTTAGTTCCTACTTTCTTTTGATGCTTCCTGTTAAGTTTGATTGTTTTTCAGTTCACTACCTCGTAAAAACATCTGTCTGTTTCCAGCATTTTCCAGGGTGGCGGCACTGCCTTCAGCTGTGAGTCATTATTTACTTTGTCGATCTCCTTAGTTCCAACTTCCTTTTGATGCTTCCTGTCATGCGAAATTCACTTCAACCTTCTGCATTCTGACCATGCATATCTTACACGACTCTTACAAGTACTTGGCTTGATCACTCGTCTGTTTGACCTCTTTGAAGATTTTATCTTGGACCCCTCTGCTTCTCTATTTTTTGGCTTCCAAAAGTTGATCTGCTGTCTAGGTGGATTTAGCTGTGGTAGAATACTAGAATTTTATGCCAAAGTTAGTGAATTCTTTCTGGATGGGATTATGGTTGTGTTAGTGTTGGTGGCAGTCTTTGAAAAGTCATGATTCAGTTGGTTGACAAAATCTAGCGTCAATCCATGGATAATGAAGTTATTAGGTATATTGGTTATGATGCTTAACTGGCAGGTAGCTATGTGTTGGTTTTCATACCGTCAGGATTAACCAATATGGAATAGCTTGCTCAGTGTGGCATCTTGAGTTTCCAGTTTCCATTTTTTCGAGGTCTTTTTTGCAGCTTGCCTCCCCCCTATGATGCCTAGGAATACGGAAACTGATTTAATTAATTCATTTTATACATTTTGTGAATGCTCTCCTCCACAAGGTATGGGTAAGGTTCGTGTACACTCTACCCTGCCTTGACGCCTCCTGTAGTCCCATACTGGGTATGTTGTTGTTTTGTGAATGCAGTCTATAATCATGTATCAGTGGATGAATTGCAATAGTAAATTGTGGCAATTGCCTCTCAAGGAAATCGAGAGTTTGTTCTTTCCAGTATAACCTGCTATTCTAGACAATTCTGATGCTAGTGGCTCGGTCAATATTTGCCAATGGCCTTTAGCTGAATATTGGCTAAATCCAATCAGCTTATTTTCTATGAGAGCACATACTGATCAATAGCGGGGTAAAATGATTGGGGAGAATCATATCCGGCTGTTGCTACAATGGCTAGTTAACGTAGTCCATTTGTTGCAGGAAAATTCAATATGGAGCAAAATGATACAGGCTGCCAAGCTCCTCAAGCTCCTCAAGCTCCTGTCCTTTGTGTCAACAATTGTGGGTTTTTTGGAACTGCAGCTACAATGAACTTGTGCTCAAAGTGCTACAAGGATATGATGTTTAAGCAAGAACAAGCTAACTTTGCCGCTTCATCTATTGAAAGCTTTGTGAATGGAAGTTCAAGCACTAGTGTGAAAGCCATTGATGTTGCTGCAACCGTGCAGAAAGGTCCTGCAGAGTCCCTGGTTGTACCCACACAAGTTGCATGTCCACCCGAGAGCAAAGAAGTTGAGAAGGCTAAGCAGGGACCAAAAAGGTGCAGCACCTGCAGGAAACGAGTTGGTTTGACCGGCTTCAATTGCCGATGTGGGAATCTTTTCTGCTCAGCCCATCGTTACTCGGACAAGCATGAGTGTCCATATGATTATCGCAAGGCTGGTCAAGATGCTATTGCAAAAGCCAACCCAGTTGTTAAGGCTGAAAAGCTTGACAAAATATGATGGAATGTTCGAGTTATGAGCTGTAGTATTATTGAAGTCGTCTTCTATCTTCTGGTGACAACGGTTGTTAGGTGCCCTAGGACTACGAGGGGGTCTGAGAAAGAAGCATAAGGCATCTTTTGCAACTTGAGGGGTAGTAATGTTGGTATTGAGAGTATGGAATGTTGTGGTTTCCATCTTTAGTGCTTGTTTTGTGCTTGTGATGGACATTCTTTTTCGTTTTTCATGTAGTAATTCCAATTTTAGTAACTTAAAAGTTGGTGTTCCTCAAGTATAAAAGCAATGTTTCTTGCTATTAAATCCTATTCTTCAACTCTAAAATAAGTTCGTTCATTTTGCGAGATGAGTTATCTCATTTTGCTAAATGGATTTTATCTTGTATATGGAGTGTGAAAGAGATCTTATGCTATGAGTGTGTATTAATTTGTTGTTGCAAGTAACCTGTATCTTTTTCAGGCTATTGAATGGGTGCGACTTGGCATAAGTGGTAAAGAAGTTATATGATCAGGAGTTCTTGAGCTCAAGCCGTGGAAATCGTCTCTTGCCACAATGCAGGGTAAGACGACTCAAGTTAAACTCTTGTAGTCCGGTACTTATTTGGACCATGTGCATAACGGCAGCTTTAGCGCATTCGAGCTGTCCTTTTTATTGATTCCAAGTGAGAGTAGATGCGAAGGTGAGGATTGAAGATCCTTGAGAGGCAGCCCCGGATTAGGATGGGGCAGTTCCATGTAGTTTTCTGCAGCCCCGGATTAGGATGGGGCAGTTCCATGTAGTTTTCTTTTAGGTGAGCTAATTGGTATAGGAACTTTCGATGTCTGTATATAGAAATTGGAATTCTTGCTGGATTTGTTTATATCAGGCGGCTTCCAGCTTGTACCGTTCACATGTTTCGACAGTCTCGTAGCCAGTAATTGCTTGTTTCCCTTTGTCTTCTCGTTTGATTGATAATAATATTGTCACGAGGTTGCCAACAGCCAAGACAGCCATGTCTTTCTATGCTTTGGGAAAGCACACAATAGTATGAAAGTCAGTGGGGGATGCTGCATGTGAAATGTTGTACATGCCAACGCAAATGTAGTTATCTTTCCCATAATTTTCCTGGCACTTGAATTCATGCTATGGCCATTCTTGTAGCCCTCTACTGTATGCTATTACAAAAGTATTCCTGATTTTCCTCCTCCAGTACTCCAGCAATAGTTTTTACTTACTTTTTCAATTAGTCCAATATTTTTTTGGGGTGTACTTTTTACCCATTTATCTTATTTAAGTGTTTTACTGAAGGTTATAGAATTTTGTCAAGTCTTTTGACATAAAAGGAGGATTGAATTTATCTCTTATTCTTTTAAGATGAACATGAGTACATGAGTTATGTCATTATTTACCCCTTTGAAAGATCTGGGTGCGTGGTCCATGGCGATTGCCCACTTTTTTCTGAAGGCATGTTTACTTTGGAATACTATATCCCCAAATCTTGGTAACAGTATTGAGGTTCCCTTTTTTTTTTTTTTTTTGGTTATACTTTGTTTGGGGACAACTCTTGATAAATACTAATCTTGTGAAAGAGAAGGGTGATGTAAATGATTAGAGCAGCCAACCTGTTTTGCAACAATTGTGTTGGCTCTCCTCGACCTTCTCCTTGATTTGCGGCTTCTTGTTCTCTTAGGCTGTGAAGAACACATATAATTTAGGTGATGTTACTTTTTTAATGTTTGGTTGACCTAAAATAATTTGAAAAAATATTTTCAAATAGATAGTATATACTTTTTCAATTTAAGGAATATGACTTTTCTACTAACAACAACAATAACACATCTAGTGTGCGCACCTCTGTTCAATGGAGGTAAAGAAGCTATTTTTTGAGGATTCTCGGTTCGAATACAACAAATAAAAATAGGTATGAAAAGAGAAAACGATTATGAAGAAAACATAGTATGGTGAAACAGCAACAACAATAAAATTGTGGAATCATAGTAAAGTCATATATTACAAATGATGATAGATATAAAAAATAAGATACTATAGTGTGATAGACATTATAAAGCCTAAAAACCATTGAAAAGCAAGGCAATACTCCAGTACTAACCTTCTACTCGTGTTCGTGATCTCCTCACATTTTTATCTTAAGGTCATATCTTGGTAAGTTGAAGTTGTGTCGTGTTTTTTCTAATCATTCCTTATACTTTTTCAGTCTGCCACTACCTCTCATTATTTTCATTATATTCAACCCCGCACCTTCTAATTGGGGATCTGCGATATTTCCTCTTCACATCTCTAGAGGTAGAGGTATGGATTGCGTACATCTTACCCTCCCCAGACCTCACTATGTAGGAATACACTGGGTTTGTTGTTGTTGTATCTCTAAATCATCTTAGCCTTGCGTCCCACATTTTATCCACCATGGAGGCCACTTTCATCTTTCCTCGGATACCCTCATCCCTTATTTTATCGCTCCTAGTATACCACACATCCTCATTTCTGCAACTTGTATTTTCTGAACATAAAAGTTATAAACTGACCAACACGCCCCATACAATAAAATCGATCTCATCATAACTCTGTAGAGCTTATTTTTCTAAATGTTCTTTCACTCTCACCATCTTCCATCCTCAATCCACACCTAACGTGACCTACCTGGACCCAGATCGATTCGAGACTCAAATCGAGATTACCGATCAGTAAATTTTGTTAGTGTATTTATTAATATACTATTGGTTTTAGTGTATCTATTCATCAAATCATGTAAATTTTGTTATAGTGTAATAGTAAACTAAAAGATATATCTTACTTGGTTAATTATTGTTTTTTTTATATGACATGACATACATATATTAATTTCGTAGGTGCACCAAGTGCAAGTAAATATAAGACTAACCAAGCTTTGTATAATTAGTTAAGACGATGATTGTTCTTTATTATACGACTGATCACATCTTGATTCCTTGTGCAAAATTTTGTCGTGTGATTAATATTAGTATTATTATTGTTATGGATGCAATAAAGGTAAAGGTTTTATATTAATGAACTATTAATGTGATTCAAATGTTAATCTGACTCATTTTAAATTTGAAATAAAACATAAAACATAAAAATCCCAAATACTAATTCCATCAAAATGATAATTATAATATCAAAATTTTGTATTACAACCTATCAAAAATTATGAAAAATACATTTTACAAAAAAAGGTAAAAATGTGCAGGAGGATACGCATATAGCATGCGTTGTTATATCTCATTGGGGATAGATGCAAATCTTGAAACACTTTATGTCCAAAGGATAAAGAAATTCAAGTATTACATGATTGCTTTATTTCCAGAACATTTTTTCTATGCCTCAAATTGAATACTCTCTCCATTTTTTTTATATATGTTTTTTTATTTTTATGAGTCGATTTGATTAATTTTTAAAGTTAAATTAAATTAAATTAATTTAATTTTTTAAAATAATAATACTTGTATTTAAAAATTATTATAACTAATAATTATTTTAATTTTATTGAAAAATATATTTTAAAATATTAATTAAAATTTATATTTTTTGAATTAAAAGAAAAACATATAAAAAAATGAAGGGAACTGTATATTTCGAAAAGGATTAAAAAAGAAAAAAGAGGAAAAGAAAAGAGGAAAAAACAAGTAACAGAAAGACTAAGGTGGGGGACCTAGTCCTCCTCAGCAAATTTTAAAAAGGAAATGTGGCCCCAAAAGCTTGACTGGTCCCACAAAATAGTTGCAGTGTGGGGGCCACTTTGGGAGAATATCAGATGTGAACTTGCAAAAGGAAACAACATACATCCTAGTTCACAACTTGCCACGTATGAATCTAGCAGGCAGTGAAGTGTGCCAGTTTTGAATCATATTTATCCATTTTAAAACAGAAAAGGGTCAAAAATACCTTTGAACTATTTAAAATAGATTAAAAATATCCTTTATTTATTTTTTGGCTAAAAAAATACTTTTATGTTTGATTTTTTGGCTCAAAAATACCACTCCATTAATTTTTTTGCTCAAAAGTACCCTTCTCTCTAACGGAATGCTACCAAATACGCCACGTGAATAAAAAAAGTCATTTGATCAATCCATGTCAACTTAAACAAATAAAAAATCACTTCATTTAATCTATCTAACCATCAATCCATTTTTATTTTTATTTAAAAGACCCAACCCCACTCATATTAAAAAAAAATCGGCCCAAGAGAAAAAAGATTGTAAAATTTGAATGCTTATTTTCCATGTGATGGGTTGAAATATTTTGGATTGATCAAGGCGAAATATGAGGAAACAATTAGGTCCTTAAATTATTGTCTGAAAGAATCAAATTTTAATCGGGTCGATCCTAAAGAATTGGATCCTCAAATAGTTGACCCGATTTTCAAGAGCTCATTTTATATTGCTACTGGACATCTTATCTGAATTTGTCTAAGGAGGAATCTGATTATAGTGAGAGGAATGGTAATTCAGAGACGAAATTGAAATTGGGAGAGTGAAAGTTTAGTGGCAATGTAGGACAACCACAAGTTAATAAGGTCAAGAATTGCTCGAGTGAGCCTCGTAAAACTTTAAAAATGTAAAATAATAAAATACAAGGCGGTGAAAGGGATGATATGAGGAAAAAAATTGAAGAATTGAATTTTGCCTCTTGGTTTAGTTTTTTTGAATATGGATCGGATTGAATTTTTAAATAGACTAAAATGGGTTGATTGTTAGGCGGATTAAATGGAGTGATTTTTCATGTGTATGCTGACGTGAACTGATTAAGTGACTTTTTTTTTATCTACGTGGTGTGTTTGATGACATTCCGTTAGAGAGAAGGGTATTTTTGAGCCAAAAAATTAATGGAGGGGTATTTTTGAGTCAAAAAATTAACAGAGTGGTATTTTTGAGCCAAAAAAACAAACAGAAGGGTATTTTTGAGCCAAAAAAATAAATGAATGATATTTTTGATTCATTTCGAACAGTTCAGGGGTATTTTTGACCCTTTTTCGATTTTAAAATTTTCATAAAATTTATAACTGACCAATTCATATTTTATGCAATACAAATTCTTTATGCGTATTAAAATACGTGGATATAAATACCTTAATTTTTATCTAATTCATTTTCAATCAACCCAAACTTAATCCATTCATTTGCCATCCCTAGTATCTTGTATTACACCTTGATTAGCCAGGTCGTCTAGGAGTCGAGCACTAAAAAATTATAATGGCGCACTACGTGGCACATGATGTATTAGTATCATAACAAAAAGAATTACAGAGAGCCATTTGGTAGCGTAGCCACCGTAGTATTTGCACCACATGCAATATTTACAGATCATCCAGAAGAGTCTAAACCCAACTAGTAGGAGTATTTACATAAGTACAAGGTGGCAAAACTCCGAGAGAGTTAACCCTCCTAGTTGCATAGTCTCCTCTCTTATCAGCTTCACAAAAAATCAACAAGTTCTGCGGAGTCATCCAAAAAGTAGTAGCATTATCCGTGAGAACTGTACTGTTAGATAAGGTGGATGGTAAAACAGTAGAGACGACTTTCTTTGCCAGGCCATCAACAAGCCTGTTCTTCTCTCTGTAAATATAAGTAACCACCGGACTACCCAGCTATAGGAGCAGGTACCTGCAATTTAACAAAAGAGTAGAAATGTTAGTGGAAGTTGCTATGTCAATGTCCGACAACATATGACTGAGTTGTTTTGCATTCACATTAATTTCTAACGGCGTAAAATTGTTCTCCATAGCAAGTTGTAAACCTGCCACAAGGGCTAAAGTTTCAAGTTGAAAAATATCCTGCGCAGGCATACACGCAATAAAACCCATTACCCAATCACCCTTGTAATTACGGAACACACCTCCCAGTTCCCCAAAGTTAGGTTTGAAGGCCAAAGTAGCATCAGTATTAAGCATTAAAAAGTTATTTTTTGGGGGGTTCCATTTGACATATAGAATAACGGGAATGGTATCGTTTCTAAGTTTTGCAGCAAGGTAGTAGTACTCAATTGTTGCGTTTATGGCAATGTTTGAAGACAGAGCTCCTGTTTGACCTTTGAATAAACATTTATTAGGTGAGTCCAAATAACCCACAAACTGAACGTGAGTAAGACTTTCAACAGTAAATTTGGAGGCGTGGTAGTACACCGATGGAAGTTATCCCAAATCCAAGATATGAGTGCCAAGTTGGAATGAGAAGGTGGTAGACAATTGGAGGTCCTTGCACCTGTTCGTATGGTAATGTTTTTCCAGAATTAGTGAAGCCCTGGACAGGAAGAAAGCAGGTGGGGTATGGTTTCGGGAACTCCGTGGCTACAAAGTTTGCAAGTGGCCGATTGTATACAGGAGATATGATGTAAGAACGAGGCCGTTGGTAGCTTATTTAACCTTAAAAGCCAGATAAAGTATTTGATTTTGGGAATAATTGAAGTTTCCAAATCCAATTAAAGTCATTTATGGCGGGGGACAGATTTTTTGAAAGATTAATTTGATTGTAGCAGGATCGGACTGCAAATTTACACGTAGGTGTGAGACCCCACTTGATGCGGTCAAAAGTACTTGGGTACATAGGAAAGTGTATTGCCATTATTTGGTTGACTACAACTTGGAAGAGCGAATGGAATGCTTGCCAGGTTCCAAGAACCATTGGCTCTATAGTCTAAGATATGCTTCAGCTCCTCCGAACGCGTTAAAAGACCTTGAATCATGGACCTAAGGGTGGTACCAGGCTTAATCCATGGTTGGTTCCAGAAGTTAATGCACCTCCCATTTGCCGGTTGTCAAACAATCCCTTTTTGATAGTATTTCCATCCCAACATGAGTTTTTTCCAGATTGTGGAGGTGGAAATGGAGTTCGGGGAGAGTCTAAGGTACTTGTTCCTCAAAATATCTGCCCAAATTAAATTCCGGGCATGGAAAAGTCTCCATGTTGTCGAGGCCAGTAGGGCATAGTTTTTAGAAGTTAACTTCCGGATGCCCAACTCCCATCCTTTTTGGGTTTTGTGATATTGGCCCATTTAACTAAATTAATTTTCTTACGGGATTCTGTAGTACCCCAAAGGAAATCTTTTTCACACTTGCCCATTCTCTTAATGAGCTAAGAAGGTAATCTATTGATCTATATTACATTATTTGAAAGCGAGTTAAGGACCGAATCAATAAAGTTATGCGACCTGAAGGAGTACGGAATTCGCTTTTCCATCCCACAAGGCGTCGCTTGAAATTGTCTAATAAGAATTGAAAGTCCCATAGAGTGGGCTTGGAGTTAGTGATTGGAAACCCTAAGTACCTTCCAAACTTGTCTCCCTAAAAAATTCCAAGTGAAGAGCAAACCTAGTATTTGATGTTAGTGGAAGTGTTTGTTGAGAAGAAAAGTTTAAATTTGGCATTATTAATATTTTCCCCTGATGACACACTAAAACTTTTAAGGGCTTGCACTATATTTTGATATGAGTGATCTTTGATTTTGCAACATAGGATAATGTCGTTTGCGAAAAAGATGTGGGATATTGGGGGGCCTTTTGGTGAAATTTTAGTAGGCATCCACAAGCCCAATCTTACCTAATTGTCTATAACTCTTGATAACCTTTCCATGCACAAGATAAAGATGTTGGGCGATAAAGGGCCTCCTTGGCGGATACCCCGTATTGGGTAGAAAACTGGTAAGGCATTCTCATTTAGTAGAATAGAAATGGCAGAGGAGGTGATGCATGACATGATCAAGTTGATTAGCTCCGAAGGGAAACAAAAGTATATGAGAGTTTCTTGTATAAAGGACCACTCTAGTTGGTCAAAAGCCTTTTCTAAGACTATTTTGATAAGAACATGAGGGTTTAGTTTTTGTAAACTTGAAGTATCGCAGAATTTCTTGCACTATTATTGCGTTTTCCGCAACACGTCTGTCTGTTAGGAAGCTAGCTTGTGTTGGACCTATTATTTGGGCCAGAAGAGGCTTGATAACCCTAATCATCTTCCAAGAACATCAAATCCAATCACCTTTTCTCCAAGAAATTAAAAATTGAAGTTTTTCAATCCAAAAACTTTCAAGAAAGCTTCAAGATTGGTATTCTTCTTTCAAGCTTAAAGGTTTAAGGTATGTGTGATGTTCATCCATGGGACCTTTTCACCCATGGAGTCCAAGAATCCATTTTTATGTTTTAAATGATGAATTTTACATGTTTATGATGAATTATCTCCATGAAGCTCTTATGAATTTTGATATATGTATTGTATTTACAAGTGTTCTGATAGAATGAGCCTTTACACGTTTAAATGATGAAATTTTAATGCTAAATTCCTAACTCATGATTTTAGTATTATAATTATGTTATTATCACATGATTTACCCATTCCCAGGCTTAAGTTCATGACTCTCATGTGTTTGATGAAATGCCTAAGTGTTGAATTTTGAACAATGATTTCCTACTATGGTTTCAAAGTTTTTATGTGTCCATATTGTTATTTTCATTCAGTGCTGGAGGGTTATGAACACCCGATACTTAGTTGTTTACATAATTTCAGTATCTTCAGAATGATTTCAGATAAATCAGAAGCATTATCATTCAATCAGTTATTATGATTAGTTGTTTATTCAGTTAAGCTTAGTTCAGTCCAGTAATCAGTGTTTTTTATTTGGGAGTAAAACTAAGTACCGAATGAATGTAGGGATGGTGTCTCCCCCGTCAGTTAGACATGAGGTACTTGTCTCCCCCGTCATTTAAGCATGAGACACTTGTTCCTCCCATCAATTAGGCATGAGATGTTAGTAGCAGTTCTTAAGTTCTAGACCTACGGCGCCATCGTAGATTTTGAGGGGTCCCCCATCAGTTAGACATAACACCCAAGTCCTTCGGGATATTAGATTAGTGGATCCACACAGCCAGCGTTAGTGCCCGTGGCATGGTACAAACACCCTTCCAACTAGGGTTACAGGTTAGACCCAACAATAGATTTGGGGCATGTCGGTTATAGCTAACTCCTACAGTCTCAGTACAGTATTCAGTATAGTTTATGTTCAATTCTGCTTGACCAAAGCATACAGATTCTCAGTTATTCAATTATCAGATTTCAGTAATTCAGTTTACAGAACTATTTTAGAAATATTATATGCTTGGTCTTGCATTCTCAGTATTTCAGTTTTTATGCATGCATACTCAGTTATCTCATGCTATTCATCTAGTCATTATTTCACGCACAATTAACCCTTGTATTACAACCTAACCTTGTCTCATATACCAGTACATTCAAAGTACTAACCACATACTTTTCTTCGAGCTAAGATGTCTTGTATGATAGGTTCGGATGCACAGTTTCCTAACTACGCTTAGATAGTTCAGCTTATCAGCAGTAGTAGTCGTGGTAAGTCCTCATCTATCGAGGACAGGATTGTTTCATTTCAGTTTATCTCAGTAGTTCAATATTTCCATTTACTCGCAGTTAGTTGGGAGTTTATCTCATCAACTCCATAGTTAGTCAGTTAGAGGCTTTTCAAACATTCAGATAGTTAGTCGGTTTATCAATTATTTTACCAAACTTTTCAGTATGTCTTCATACGTTTCAGATCTATGATTTAATTGTGTTTCAGTATTTGAAACCTTATGGCATTATTTTCTGCATATGTTGTTTATTATCAGTTTACTTAGTGCTCACAGCAGGTAGTGTTAGCTTGTAGTCACTTGTGATCGTAAGCACCATTATCACGACTAGGGGGTAACCTGGGGTCGTGACACACCCCAATCCCCTTTCTCCTTCTTCTAATCCTCTACCTCCACTTCTATTACACTTCATCAATTTCTTCAAAAAAGAAAAAAATGCATATGAAAAAGTTGTGAATTTTAACACGACTTTTTGAAATTCATTATTAAGAAGAAGAAGAAGAAATTTATAACGAATTCAATTTTTCAAATCGAAATTTTTTTTCAAGGCTATGAAAAAATGGTAAAATATGTTTTGATGACTTTTCTCATAAAAAAATATTTTTTTGAGATAATAACTATTAGTCGTGTAATGATATGAGAAATTAACTTTTCTTTTTCTTCTATTTATGGACTATTTTTTTTTACAGAAGCCTTGATGCAATGGTGATAGTGGTGGGGCTATACACTGTATTATAAAAAAAAATACAAGAAATACAAAGAAGATGAAATTGAGGAATCAATAATTCATGAACCAGTGAAGGACATTAATGAAAATAATCAAATGATGATTATAGTAATTGATGGTTTAAAAATTCAGAAAAATAATGAAAAAAAATATTAGCAGCTCCAGCATTGTCATCAAATTTAGATAGTTTTGCAAGGTTATGCGTCTATGACCATTGTGATTAATTTCACCAGAAAAGAGGGGAAGGAGGGGGCAGTGCTTGCAGAAGTAAGTGGTGGGGGTTGAGGGTGAATGAGTTCGACAAAGTAGGAGAAAGAAGAGCGAGGCACGGGGAGACGTGGTTTGAAGAAGAAAAAAATAGAGGGGAGAGGGGGGTACTTTTTGTGTTTTCAGGGGTGAGGGGTGGTGGTTGGATGGGTTTAACGAAGGAGGAGAAAGAAAGAGTGGAGCGGCGAGTAGGGGGTGGGGGTAAGGTAGGGATAGCCTGAAGAAGAAAGAAAAAGGGGTGGGGGCATTTTTGAATATAGAAAGTTGAATTGTGCCGCATAACTTAGAATATAGAAAATATATTACTTTTTTCACATTAATTTATATGACTCAAATAAAATATTTAGAGTCAATCAATTTCTTAACTGTAATTTTCAGTGCATTTTTAAATTATTGAATATTATGATTTAGAATAATTTTTACATTATTTTCAATATATAAATTATTTAGAATATAGAAAATAAAAAAGAAGTTAGGATAGCAGTCCAAGTAAATTAATTATTATTAAATATTATAACTCAAATAGAATGTTAAGAGTCAATCAATATACTTTTAACTCGAAATTTTTAATGCATTTTTTAAATTATTAAATATTGTGATTTAGAGTAATTTTTGACTTCATTTTTAATATATAAAAGGGATAATAGTTAGAAAAATATTTGAACTTTGCCTAAATTTGCAGTTGAGCATACTGAACTTTACGGGAGTCCTATTATCCCCCAGACTTTTTTTTTGTATTTTAATGGCATATATCTACCCACTTGGACAAGTGTGTGTAATTCACGCGTATCAGGCGCGTGAGAGTATTAAAAAATCATTAAAATTTTTTTTTTTTAGGTTACATAGCCCCTCAATTTTTTGACTTTTAAAAAATTATATATTTTTTTTCATTCTTGCTCTTCTCTCTTCTTTTTTCCTTCTTTCTTCTCTTCAATGATGTTCCATTGGTGCTTTGTTGTTGAATCGGAATTGAACTGAACACAATTTCACCACACACACACTCCAAATAGATCATTTCAACACACCTAATTCAATTATATCAATTTGACCCAATTGCAACACACACACACATCAAATGGGTCTTCTTCAATTCCATCAAAATAGCAAAATTAACTTAGCATTTTCACCACCAACCAACCCACCATTGTCGTTGGCAGCAATGCCGCCGGCAGCCAACACTACCTCAACAAAATTGAGTTATTATTGTATGAATTGTGATTTATTAGATATTATATCTATTTGTATTTTAACTTATATACATATGGTTAGTGTTTGATTTGAGATTTGTAATTCAAATCAGGAAAAAGAGAAAGGATGAGATTCATAATGAAATTTGCGGAGAACTTGATATTGAGATTAATGGAGGATCTGAAGGAGATGTGGAGCTATCCAATTCGTCCCTATGATTTATGGACATTTGATAGCTCAGTTATTTTGGGATCTTTGTTTGCGATTTGAATAAACTTATTGAAGAAAGTTTTCGATTTGAATTTGAAATTTGAGAAAAGATTTTTTTAAAAAAATAATATGAACTAAATAAAACCCAAATTTCAAGAATTAAGAATCAAGATTTTGATGAAAAAATGGTGAAAAAATGATGAAAAGTGATGAAAAGAATAAGAATGGAGAAGAAAGTAAATAAAAATTAATTTTAAATAAAAAATACATGTGTAAAATCGAGATTGGCGCGTGTATTACACTAGCTGCCAAAACTGGATATAGCATTTCGGGGAGGGGGAGGGAAATTAATTCCTTTTAAAAAGGTCTAGGAGGTAATAGGACCCCCACAAAGTTTAATATGCTCAACTGTAAATCCAAGCAAAATTCAAGTGTTTTTCTGAGTATCATCCCTATATAAAATATTTAAAGTATAGAAAATGAAAATAAGTTAGGACAACAGTCCAAATAAATAAATGGAATGTAAAATGTATGAAAAAAAGAACGTTGCAACATTGAACCAGAGACCTTTCAGTTGAAAGGACAACCTTTAGCTGCCAAGCCAAGTGCCTTATACGTCAAAGAAGCAACACCGCTGAAATAGATATTATGACGCTCAATCGTGCACTTTCCATTCAAGTGTGTACTTTCCCTCTTATCCCTCTCTTAATTAGTTATTACTAATTAGAGATTACGATGCTCAGTGTGTGCTTTCTTTGTTCCCTTCAACTGTGTGCTTTCTGTGATTAATATAAACCGTTTAAGTTGGCATTTTTTCCAAATTTTCTCTACTATGTCAGAAATAAAAAATATGTCTCTCTTTGTTGTCAGTGCCTTTCGATCGTCTTGCTAATCGTTATAATCGTCTAGTCAAACTTGTCATTTACAACTTCGCTGCTAAATTTCTAATCATTTTGGGTATTATTACGATTGTTCATGCTGGTCCTTTAGACACGCAAATGAAAAAATCACGTGTCATATCTGGTTGTTCTATATTTGGATTTGTTACATTTCTCAATGGTATTGTATTCATCTTTGCTCGCATATTATTACAAAAATATGTGATAGTTGGAGAGTTTTTCATAATATCTTCGGTATTGCAAAATTCTGCAACTACTTTGGAGTTGTACCGTTTACCGTTTTAGGCTATGTGTTCAATGATTTATGTCTTTTCCCGTTTCAAGGCAATTGCTATATGTATTTTTTTTGCATTGTTTGACAAATTTTTTTGATAAAGATGCTTCTTATTCCAATTCACGCTGATTTCATCTTACTACGATTTCATGGCTTATGGTTTTCATGCATAGAGACTTTAAAAACCTTAGAGAATGGGAGGATAACTTGATTGTCGTGACTTGTACAGTATTGTTAGTCTTGAAAGCATCGTACGAGTGTTATCTGACTAACAAGTCAGAATGTTCCAATTTGAATTTGGAATCTCAGATTGCAAATCTTATAAACTCAATGAGATCTATCAGAAGTAGTTGGAAGATATAAGATAGAGATTGAACCAATATAGAACTCAAGTAGTGGAACAAGAAAGAAAAATTAGAGAGTTGGAAAACCAATTGAAAGGTTCTCAACCTAAGATATGTAGCAGCGAGGCGGAGTATCGGTTGAGGTATTCCTAATGAAGTCGGGCATCAACAAGATTCACTGGAGGGTGAGTACCAGCAAAGCGGATATCAATGACATGTAGATGGCTCAACAATTAACAATCTATCATTTCTTGTAATAATTGTAAGCCACAAATAATATAAGTATATATAAATTATTGTACATTAATTAACATCCCAAATGTTTAAATCTTAGGTAGATTCTTGTAGATTATAGTTTAGAAAATTTTTCAATTGAGACAATTATTACATGAACTATCAAATTATTCTAGAAGTATTAAAAAAATTATAAATATAATTAAGACTTACTGAGTATCCAATTAGAATATCATTTTTTTTACTTTGAATAATATATCATATCACTTTTAATTACAAAAAATAAGTTGAAATAATCAATATTGTAGTGATTGCTAGACTTTAGAATACATTCTAGATCAAGATTTTTTTTTAAAAAAAGTTAATCATTTGAATCTAAATACATTGAGCTTGAAATATCTAAAAAGACACTCAAAGAATTAAATGCTATTTTAACTTTTTAAAATTTTGTTTCAAATTGAAATAAGAGAAATAAATTAAAATCACAGAGTGTTATTTAGTTTAATTTTCTATATATAACTAGGTGTGGTATGGTCCGTATTAGCACGAGCCCAACGTGAAGAACATTTTTAGATTAACTATTGTGATTTATATTCTTTTTATGCAATTTTTAAAATAATATATATTACACTCCTTGTCTAATTTTGTGTGGTATTGATACAATTTTGAGAGTTAACTAAATTTTTTACATATTTTTAAAAAATATTTTAAATTATTAATTATTTTGATTTATAATATTTTATCTTCTATTCCAATTTATGTGATAGTACTAAAATTTAGAGAGTCAACTAAATATTTGAGTTAATAACTCAAATGGTCACTCAACTATGAACTTTTATCTCAGAAAGTCACCCAAATTTGGTCTTTACCTTAAAAGTCATTTAACTATGAATTTTTATCTCAGAAAATCACTTAACTTTGATCTCTACTTTAAAAGTCACCCAATTATCACATTTTGACTCAGAAAGTCATTCAACCTATTTAATTATTTTTAAAAACTAGAATTTACTTATGTGAAATTTCTATTTAAAAATAACTTTTAAAAAAAATAAAAAATGTCCCTTTAATGAGCATGTTATCTATATTTTCCTAAATTAATATTTCTCCCACCCCTTTTTCATTTTTCTTCTTCTTTTCACTTTTTTCCCATAATTTTTTTCATTATCATACATTATAATCTAGGAATTGACATTAAAATTGTACGAAATCGAATTACTATCTTATTTATATTTGTATTTTATTCTTATTTTATTTAAAAAAAAGGAGAAAAGGGGAAATGCATGATATTTTAGTTTATTTTATTTTCTCTTCGTTTGTTCCTGTTTATTGTTTTTTCCCTTTTTTTTTTTAATTTTTAAAGACAAATAAAAATAAAATATAAATATAAAATATGATAGTAATTTGATTTTTTACAATTTTAATTGTCAATTTTTAGATTCTGTGATTTGTCAAAATATCTATAGGAAGAAGTGAAAAGAAGAAGAAAAATGAGAAAGAGGAGGAAAAGATATTAAATTAAAGAAACATGGATAAAATGGTCATTAACGAAATATTTTTTATTTTTTAAAATTTTATTTTTAAATAGAAATTCACATAAACAAATTTTGCTTTAAAAAAATTATTAAATAGTTTGAGTGATTTTCTAAGTAAAAATGTAATAGTTAAGTGACTTTTGAAGTAAAGATTAAAGTTGAGTGACTTTGTAGGATAAAAGTTCATAGTTGAGTGACTATTGGAGTAAAGACCAAAGTTTAGTGACTTTCTGAGATAGAAGTTCATAGTTGAGTGACCGTTTGAGTTATTAACTCCTAAATATTTTTTACTCCCTTTTAATTATTTTATGTTGCTAATAATTATGATTTATAATACTTTTATGTAATTCTCAAATATATAACAGATTAAAAAGAAAAGTAAAATAAAGAAATATAAAAGGAAATATCTAAGCAAACAATCATGTTGATTTGCTATCTGTTTATCATCATTTATATGTGAGGTAATAAATAAAAAATGTTAATTTAAGTTAGGGGTGTCAAGTGGGCCGGGTTGATCCGGCCCGACCCGGCCCTAGTACCTAACCCGGCCAGGTTTGACCCAGCCCGGTAAGCCCTAGGGCTTTAGGGTTCCGGGTCCCGGGCCGGTTATTTTGTTAAAATGGGTTCGGCTAACTCGGCCCGGACCAAGCCCGGTCCAGGCCCGCCGATTAACCGGCCAGCCCCGACCCGAAAAAATTATAAAAAAAAAAATTTTAGATTTTGGGCCAAACTAGCCGTTGGCCCAACGGCTATATAGTCGTTTTTGGGTCCAAACGGCTAGTTTGGGCCCATTTATTAAAAAAAAAAATTTTAAAAATATTTTTTAATCCAAAAAAAAAATCTATAAATACCCTACAACTTCAAATCATTTTTCACACAATTTTTCACTCTCTCAAATCTCATTTTCTCTCAAATCTCAATTCTCAAATATTCAATATATTTAATTTCTTAAAGTGTTCACTTTAATTTTTTAATTTTTCGTTTACAAAGTACGAGCGAAAGTTTCTAAAGTCGCAATCTTCGGATACTTCCAAAATTTGGTATTGTCGTTCCATCTCTTACGTTTAATTTTTATTTATTGTATTAATTGTTTAATATTTAATTTTATTATATTTGTGTATTTTGAATATTTTTAGTTTAATTTAATTTATATTATGGATAAATTAAGAAACCTCGCTACTAAAGGTGTTAAAATTTTTTGTCCCGGAAGCGGTAGTGGTAGTAAAAAGCGAATTACTAGCGGTAGAGGTAGTTCAAGTAGTAGATATACCCGTGTGCCTTCGTCTCCGGTACCGCTTGGTGCACCTTTTGAGGAAGAAATAGGTGTAGGTGCTCACGATATGGATTATGTAGAAGTTCAGGAAAATTACGGTATAGAAGAAGAAAATGAAGTAGATGCGGTTAATTTAGACGAAGATAATGAAAATATTGCTGAGACACCTGCAGTAGGAGATGCTAACGTTAGATCTGAATCAGTTAATCTCCCTTTCCGTCCTCCTAGTGCCCCAAAACCTTGTAAAAGAACTAGTATTGCATGATAATTTTTTGAACGTATATTAGATATTGAGGTGCAATGCAATATTTGTCAACAAATATATAAGCATAGAAGTGGAGGCAAGCAAGGGGGTACGGGTACGTTAATGAGACATGTAGCTGAAGATCACAAAAGAGAGTTAAATATTGCAAAAGGTGGTGGGGATGTTGGTGGGTCAACGCAAACTAGAATGGACCTAGCAACCGGTCACGTAGCGAAGAAGTATAATAAATTGAGGGACAGGGAAGAAATAACTAAAATGGTAGCTGTGGGTTGTTTGCCTTTTAGTTTTCCTTCTTCTGATGCCTTTATTCGTTATATACAAGCAATTTATAATCCTGTGTTTAACGGTATTCCTAGAACTACTTGTCGGTCTGATATTTTTAGACTCCATTTACAATATTATTTTTATTTATCAACATTGTTAAAAAATATTCAATGTAGATTGTCCCTAACTTCTTATCTTGGTCGTGCTGTAAATAAAAATGATTATTTAACCGTTACTTGTCATTTGATGAATAGTAATTTCGTGATGCAAAAACGTATTCTTGCTTTTTTATATGATGAAGATTGTAAACACACTGAAAAATTTATTGCTGATTCTATTGTTAAAATTGCCGGATATTATGGTATCGAAAATAAAATTTTATGTATTGCTTTTGATAATGCTTCTAACAACAAGACTGCTATAACAAAAATAAAATCTACGCTATCTCCGCCCTTGCCTAAAATTTTTCATATTAAGTGTGCATGTCATATATATAATTTAATTGCAAAAGATGGTTTTGACGTTTTTGAGCTTTATATTGAAAAAATTCGTCTTGCCGTGGGTTTTAATCGTAGATCGAGAATTCGAGAATTTAAAGTTAAATGTCAAGAAAATGGACTTACAACGATTTTGATGCCTGAGGAAATTGATACTAGATGGAATTCTACGTATGAATTTTTAAAAACTTGTTATAAATATAGAATTCCTATTACACTAGGTTTTAACCAACATTGTGGTTCATTTGCTGATTCTGTTGATTGCATGCTACATAATTCTGATTGGGTTGTAATTAATGATCTTGTTAAGTTTTTAGAAAAATTTTATGTAGCTACGGTTGAATTTTCTGGTGCTTATTATCCTACGATTTGTAATATTTTGGCATATATAGTCGATATTTCTGGTTTGCTCAAAGAATATAAAAATAAAGAAGGTTATAAAGAAGTTGTTGACGCCATGTTTACGAAATTTAAAAAATATTTTTTCCCGATTCCCCCTATTTACTTGGTTGGTGCTATGCTAAATCCATGCATGAAATATAATCATATGTGTCACTTTAGTACTCTTATTTATACTAACTTAGAAATAAATACTAACCATGATTCTGAACAAGTACAACCTGATTTGTGAACGGCTACGGCTGATGCAAAGGATTACATAGAAAAATTATATAATCACTATGCTGATTTATTTGATTTAGCCGTGCCTACAAATATCACTCCAACTGTCGCTCCTCATCCTCCCGAGGAGCCATCATCTTCTAAAAAGCCGGCACATAGTGGTTTTTCTGATTCGTTTTATGATTTAAATTGTTGGAACAGTGTTGATGAGAGAACTTACACATCAACTTATCGAGAAGAGCTGAAATATTATCTTCGGACGGCACCAGAGGATCGCAGACGACGGATCAACACGTTGGATTGGTGGAGGAGTAATGAAACATAATATCCTGTCCTTTCAAGATTAGCTAGAGATATCTTGAATGTTCCAATGTCAACCGTTGCATCAGAGAGCGCCTTTAGTCAGGGACGACAACAGCTTGGAGACAACCGACACTCATTAGGAAGCAATGCAATGAATATTCTAGTTTGCCTCAGAGATTGGATTAGAGCGGAAAGAAGAAACCAAGGAATGGAACCGGATCCGAGCGACGATCTGAAACTTGAAGAAATTATGACTTCACGGGAGAACTCAGCAGAATCAAGTCCAATGCATGGTTTTGCCCCCATTGACTTCAACTATCCTATGCAAGTTCCCATTAATATTAACATGAATGAGTTGGGAAAAATGATGCATAATTTATAGATTTTTCATTCATGTAAATTATAAATTTTGGATCATTTTGCAATCAATAAAATTCCCCAAATTCACACTCCTTAGTCCTTTTTTTTAATTTTTTTTCATTTAACGATTTAAAATTTTAAATTGAATTTCTAGTTTTCTACTTTAAATTAAAAACTTACTTCTAATATATTATTAATTTACTATCATATATTATTAATTTATTATATTAAGTAGCATATGTTTTGTATATTTGTGCATATATCTTCTATAGAAGTGTATATTTAACGTATACATATGTATATGTTTTATAAATTAGTATATAAGTATATCTATATATATTGTAATATATATATAATGTAGTATATTTTATAAGTAGTAGTATATATACATTGAATGGTGAGTATACACGTGTATATATCTTCTATAGAAGTGTATATTTAACGTATAAATGTGTATATGTTTTATAAATTAATATATATGTATATCTATATATATTGTAATGTATATATAATGTAGTATATTTTATAAGTAGTAGTATATGTACATTGAATGGTGCGTATACATAGAATAGAGTGTATATACGTGAATAGATCTTCTGTAGACATGTATATTTAATGTATACATGTGTATATGTTTTATAAATTAGTATATAACTATACAAATATATATTGTAATGTATATATATTATAGTATATTTCATTTAAGGGATTACATATACATATAGTAGAGTGTATATATGTGAATAGATCTTCTATAGACGTGTATATTTAACGTATACATTACTTTATGTTTTATAAATTAGTATATATATTGTAGTATATACTTTTTTTAAAGTAGTACATATATATTGAATGGTGCGTATATATGTGTATATATCTTCTATAGACGTATATCTTTAAAGTATACAAGTGTATATGTTTTATAAATTAGTATGTAGCTATATATCTATACATATTGTTGTATATATATATATATGTATATTGTAGTATATATTTTATTTAAAGTAGTACATATATATTGAATGGTGCATATATATGTGTATATATCTTCTAAAGTAGTATATATTTAACGTATACATGTGTATATGTTTTATAAATTAGTATATATAAATATATATATATATATATATATATATATATATATATTATAGTGTGTATATATATATTATACTATTATAGCATATGTTTTATTTAAAGTAGTACGTATAGTCATATATAATTATATATTGAATGGTACGTATATATGTGTAATTGTTTATATATTTTTTAAAAAATATATATTGTATTTTGGAGTGTATATAGTGTATATTTGAGTGTATATAGTGTATATTGGATTTTTTATTTAATTTTTAAATGGGTTTGACCGGTTTTTAACCGGGTTTGACCGGGTTTTGATGGGTTTGACCGGGTTGGGTTAAGTGGGCCGGGTTAGGGTGGGTTTTAATTTTTTTACTGTTTGACCCAGCCCATCCCGTCCCGTCCCGGCTAACGTCAAAACCGGCCCTCAACCCGCTTAAAATGGAAGGGCCGGTTCCGGGTTGGCCCGGCCCGGCCCGTTTGACACCATTAATTTAAGTGACACAATATTTAGATGACCATAATAATTAATTAGATGTGATATAGTAAAATCTGTGACTAAATTAAAGTTCGAAATTGTCTTAGTTTTGAGACTTTACTTTCTATTTCACAGTAATAATTTTCAAATGGTGTTGCCATCTTATGACAATTTAAACTTCTATTATACGTTTGCTGAGGTTGCAGAAGTTATACATCAGGTAAAACTAGCTGTTATCATGAAAAAGCAAAATTAAAGTCCACATGTCATGAGAAATAAAGTAAAAATATTATTGTTACATGCAAGTATACTTGAGATTCTATAAGACCAAATTGCACTACAACTTGTGAGAATTAAGTAGATATATCATTCTTCATGATCAAAAATAACACCGACAATACTTTTCAGGTTATAACTACAAGAAGTATATGTACGCACGTTAAGTAAGACTCTAAAGGTAGTGAAGAAGGGGAAGAGTGAGCACGCACAGAGTATACAATAAAAAAAAAAAAAGGAAAATCTGATACACTAAAATTTTTGCTATGCATAGGATTATCAGTCGAAGGGTCCGACCACAAGGGTCTATTATATGCGGTCTTACCTTGCATGTCTACGAAAGAATGTTTTCAAAACTTGAACGTGTGACCTCCTAATCACATGACATGCACCAAGTATTATCATTCAGTAAAACTGTTGAAGAAGTACTCCTACATCGGTCAATTATGATATGGAAACTTTCTTTACGTGATTTAGGCAATTTCTATTCTTTGATTTAATTTTTAAGGTTGAGTTAATAGGCCGAAGGTCATTTCTTTATTAAAACACTTGCATAGCTTTTATATATTACTCGGTAACAAAAATGAGGAATAATAATCTCAGAGTATAATTAACACATGCATAACTCTAACCTTAATAATTGATCGATCACGCCTTATAGCATGAGATTTGGGTCTCGAATTACGAATAAATTAGTTATTTCTATCTTATATCCTTCATAAACTAACATATGTATATTAACTCATAATTTATACATATTTTGGTTATGTGTGATTGTAAAAGATACCAAACACGTCCATATTTGGTGTGCTAAATTTCATACAAGACAACCAAAAAGCTACCAATATATATAAACATGATATACTATGATAATTTAACGCATAAATAACTCTCATTCTAACCAACAATCAAACAACCACAAATAACATTTTGAAAGCAAATAGTGCGTTTGTGTAATTGATCATTTTTCTTAGCTGTCTTTTTATGAACTTCACAGATCTGAATGAGAAAAGTCTCTTGCTGATAAGTTAGGTGAAATAAACCTAAATCTTTTAAAACATGCAATTTGAATTCTTATACTTTTTCCTATGCCAATGTTAGGAAGACAAGGAAAAAGGACAGCACAGGAGAGAGGATTAAACGAGAAAGCAAGTTCGTGTCAGAAAATAGAGGAAAAGAAAGGGAAAATGTACAAAGAATGATACTTCCGTAATAATGGAGAATAATTTTGTGGGCTCAATAGAAAAGTAGTATCTACTAGGGATGGCAGCAATGTACAAAATTTCAGTTTGATATTTCTGATTTTTAGTTTTCAAAAATATTATATTATCATCATGTCAAATTAATTTAGTATATGATTCGATATTTTAAGGTTTGAATTCATGTTTTGTAGTATGATACTGTAGACATACAAAATTCTAACGGATCAAATTCATACAAAAGTTGAATTTAATTCATGATCTTTTGGATTTATTAACTAATTTGGGCCTACAAATTCATTAGTCCATTTTGTTAAATTCAAGCCCAAGGTCCATTACATTTGGAAGCCCAAACTCATCAAGTGACGTGGCATCCCAGTCAAATTCAAGACCAATGAGACACCACCACATGTACAAATGATGTGGAAATCTCATTCAAATTCAAGAACCAGTCAAAAGTCGCCAAGTGTCAAGGTGACATGTTTCGGCCAATCACAAGCAACCAGACCTACTCTCTACAACTATAAATAGGGGGTAACATGACATGCTATGGGGGACCGGAAAAAGGAACACTTTGACAAACATTGACAACGTTAGCATTGACTAGCAAGTTCTTGCAAGGAGCAATCAACGGAGTTCTTCCCAGAGATTATTCCAAAACGACAAAATACTTTCCAACGTCCCAAGCGATTGAAATACGTCTCTAGGAGTCCAAATCATTCAATGATTCGAGAAACACGCTACTGAAGGCCCTCGAATCATTGCTAAATTTAGGAGAGAAGAATCAAGAGAATAACAGAATTGTACCCGCAAGATTCATATTAATAAAATTATTATTTTCTTTTATTTATTTTTGCTTGCAGTTGATTTTCCGTACACAACGAAAATTTATTGTGAACAAATTTTGGCACGCTCAGTGGGATAGATTCTGCTCTTCATCTCTTCCTCCTGCAAATCGAAAGCTACAAATTCAACTATTGTGATGGACTTCGAAAACACAAATGGTGTTACATCCAAAGGTTCTACTGCTGCATCTGCTGACCTCAGTCATGTTGGACCAATTACTCACCGAAAGTTCAAGGCTAGTGGCTTGGATGAATCTGAATACTTCACCTCTTTGGAGATGGCAAAAAACAACAACTCTCATGTGACGACTGATAGGGGCAATCTTGCACCCATGTTCCTTGGCAAACTTTCTCTAACCGAATCCAACTTTGGTAAACCTGAAGATTCAACGGATTCGCCAGTTTCAACGAAGGTTAACGCCTTAATGGCTGACTCAATTGACATAGACGAGAAATTCGCAATAATGGAGCAAACCATTAAAGCCCTAAAAAAGTCGTTTGACGATAAGAATCTTCATATCGCTCAACTCATGAACAAACTGGAGGTCTATGAACCAGGAGAGTCGAGTCACGTCCCTACCTATCCACCCGATTTCACTCCACAGGACAAAGATATTGAGGAATTACCTGCTAAGGCTAAATTTCAGAAGGAGAAATAATCTATTTCGGTTGTGGCTTTATCTGTCCAACAATTGAGAGACATGATAACAAACACCATCAGGGCTCAATATGGTGGAGCACCACAGAGTTCGTTGTATTACTTCAAGCCTTACACAAGACAAATTGATTATCTACCTATGCCAACGGGCTATCAACCACCAAAGTTGCAACAATTTGATGGAAAGGGAAACTCGAGGCAACACATTGCTCACTTTGTCGAAACATGTAGTAACGATGGAACACATGGCGATCTCTTGGTAAAATAGTTTGTTCATTCATTGAAGGGGAACACATTTGACTGGTATATTGACTTGGAGCATGAGTCAATTGATAGTTGGGAGAAGCTCGAGAAGGAATTTATCAATCGATTTTACAGCACCTGATGAACTGTGAGCATGATAGAGTTAACGGGAACTAAGCAAAGAAAGGATGAGCCTGTAACGGATTACATCAATCGATGGAGGTCATTGAGTTTGGACTGCAAAGACCGCATTTCTAAAATATCTGTGGTAGAAATGTGAATTCAAGGAATGCATTGGGGCCTCCTATACATACTGCAAGGAATCAAACTGCGAATATTTGAAGAGCTAGCTACTCGGGCACACGACATGGAGTTAAGCATCGCAAGTCATGGGAAGTATCATACCCCCTTTTTCGTACTCCAAAAGAATAATTTTAAGTTCGAAAGGGTTTTATTATTAAAAGTGACAAAATGAAGATTCTTGTTTCAAAAAGAACTATTTACAATTTCAGAGTCGCCACTTGACATAAAATCGGTGTGCCAAGTCACCTTTGAAAATCCTTTTCAAAACTGTTTTGACTCTAAAAGACTGATCCACGAACAAAGATTTCGGCTGAAGAATTCTGTTGACCGAGGAAAATGTGTTAGGCACCCCTAGGTCCTGTGGTTCGACCATGATCGCTTGGTGGAGAGTATCGGCTAATTTTACACCAAATAGTGTATAAACCACAAAAAACACGTGAAACAATAAATCAAACATGTCAAATAATATGAATCCCAAAAAATATAAAGTCCAGTCCAATTATACAGTCTCAAAATAAAAAAAAAATGCAGAAATATAAACCTACTCTATTCTATGCTAATCCTAAACTATGCTCCATTGCTTTCTCCACCTGCTGCCTCGGGCCTTCTCTCGAACGTCCTCCGAATACAAAATACTTCGGGGCATTTCCCGAACAAAATAATACAAGGACTTCGAGGCATTCCCCGGCCAAGTGATACAATTAAATTAAGTATGATAAACCAGAAAATTTTCAATCAACATTCCATATTCAAACCAACGGCCAAAAAATTTAATCCTAAATTTTGAGTACCCAAATCTACGTTGTCCTACCGCGCTTGACCTATCATGATAATATCGACGAATCAACAACATTGAGTAATGAATCAAAATAAATTAACACTTGCTTTTATTAATTTCAATTCCTACCCCCCTTTAAAACTAGCTTCCTTTTCAATCGATCAATGATTAACAGATTTTCAGTTCAACACCTTTTCAAAATTGAGAACCAACATCCATACATCAACCAACGAAATTCAAACATATGAATCATTCATACTCATCACAACAGTTAATATCACCAAATAACGCCAAGACCATATTAGAAATAATAAAGAGATAAAGTTGAGAAAATGGACCTTCGGGTATTACGATGATATAAATATTTAAGAAAACCAAATCCATGAGCCCGAATAGCAAGCCTCAACAGCGATGTAATCTCAACTTAGTATAGGAAAACGACCTCTGAACAGATTTCAAGCCAGTAAGAAAAATAGCGATATGAACCCCAAACCAAATAATGACTCGGCTTAAGTATCGAAAACTCCCGACAATCACGATATCGATAACAAAACCCCGTAATAGATGAACCCAAAAAGCTCATTAAAATCCAATAAAAATTTGAACACCCGCACGGTTCGAACTCTGGTGAGTCGACGGTGATGCAGATGACCAAAACAACCAGTCACAGGCCGGATTTCGTCCGAAATTAAAGGAAAACAAAGGAAGTTTTGGCCGTTTTCAGACCCACTTTACCGAACTGACAGCTGGAGATCGATTCCGGTATTGGGTTCGCCGGAGGAAACTAGGAAACTGGCCAAAAAACTCTTCAACCGAGTAGAAACCCGCCGAATCTTTTCACTTTTTTCTACTTTCCCCTTGCGATCTCCATAGTTTCGAGTTTCAGTGAGTGTTTTTTTTGTATTTTTGAGCTCTCTCTCTCTTTGTGGAGAAGAAAATATGATGATGATGGTGAGAGTCAGAAAATAGAAAGAAAATAGAGGTGTGGCTATTGGTGTTTTCGTGTGTTCCTCTCCAGAAGAAAGAAAATTTTGGTGTCTATCTCCTGTATATGTGCCTCCCCCTTCTCTCCATTGTACCTATGGATTGTATTCTTGTTAAAAGAATATCTTGTGGGGTTCTTTTCTTCTTGAGCGTGACAGTGAGTTTATCTTCAAGAAATATGCTTGTGTGTCCCTCCATTTGCTTTGTGGGCAAGAAATAAAAAAAAGAGGGGGGGAGGGGTCACGTGGAGAGGAAGTGGTGAGGGTGATGTGTCATTTTCTTATTGGAGAGGGTTGTTAATTGGTTATTAAAGAAGATAAAATTTGTTTCGGGTTGTTGGATTTGTTATTTTGTCATTTTGTGGAGGGATAATTACATGGGGTAGGGCACGTGGTAAGCTGAAGGTAAACAAACGGATAGATTGAGTCTTTGGGAAGGACAAAATTAGGTGTCTACATCATGCCCCCTTTGAATGTAAACACTAAGTTTTTTCATATAAAGAAGTAGACAACAAGATCAAATTTTGACCCGACCGTTATTCAAGGAGAGAAATAGAAAGAAGAAAGATAACCGAGTCTTGGCGGACATCCTACCTACCTAAGTTATGAGGGAATCAAGCGACAGGTATCTCAAAGGATTGGAGGGAGATGGACTATACCGAGTTGGAGAGTCGAGTGAGTTCCCTTCAAGGTTCCGGTCCGCGGCTCTGTTATTACATTAAAATGAAAATTACAAGTTAAAACACAAATAAAATTACAAAATCCTATCTATGCAGCTTCTTTTTTACTTGACTTAAGTTTTTATCACCCTATTCTTCAGGCGAGCTCCTGACTTGCTATTTCTTTCAACTTGTTGCTTGATTTTCAATTGCTTCACTTCGTTGCTCGACTTTCATTTATTCGCTCTGCTCTTCAGGCGGGCTTCTAACTTGCCATTTTTGTCTTTCAATTTCATCACCCTGTTCTTCAGGCAGGTTCTTGACTTGCAATTTTTTCAACTCCCAATTTTATCACCCTGTTCTCTGGGCGGGCTCCTGACTTGCAGTTTTCTCACCCTGTTCTACAGGCGGGATCCTGAAACCAGAATCAAAACTAGAACGAAAATTATCCCAAACAAAGATTATAATAAAGAAGGAATTCATTATTTTTGAAATTAATGTCCCATTTTCTAGGAGGGTCCTGAACAGAAAGTAAAATCTCATTTTTCAGGAGGATCCTGAACAGAAAGTAAAATCTCATTTTTCAGGAGGGTCCTGAACAGAAAGCAAAATCCTAATTTTTAGATTTTCAGGAGGGTCCTAAACATAAAGTAAATTCTTATTTTCCAGGAGGGTCCTGAACTGAAAGTAAAATCTCATTCTTCAGGAGGGTCCTAAACAGAAGAAAAATTATATTTTTCAGGAGGGTCCTGAACTTGAAGTAAATTCTTAATTTTCAAGAGGGTCCTGAACTGAAAGTAAAATCTCATTTTTCATGAGGGTCCTGAACATAAATTGAAATTCTATTTTTCAGGAGGGTCCTGAACAGAAAGTGAAATCCTATTTTTCAGGAGGGTCCTGAACAGAAAGAGAAATCCCATTTTTCAGGAGGGTCCTGAACAGAAAGTGAAATTCTATTTTTCAGGAGGGTCCTGAACATAAAGTAAAATCCCATTTTTCAGGAGGGTCCTGAACATAAAGTGAAATCTCACTTTTCAGGATGGTCCTGAACATAACGTGAAATCCTACTTTTCAGGAGGGTCCTGAACATAAGGTAAAATCTCACAGAAAGTAAAATTCCACTTTTCAGGAGGGTCCTGAATAGAAGGTAAAATCTCACTTTTCAAGAGGGTCCTAAACAGAAGGTAAAATCCTAGTTCTTAGGAGGGTCCTGAACAGAAAGTAAAGTCCCATTTTTCAGGAAGGTCCTGAACAGAAATTAAAATCTCATTTTTTAGGAGGGTCCTGAACATAAAGTAAAATCTCATTTTACAGGAGGATCCTGAACATAAAGTAAAAGCCTATTTTTCAGAAGGATCCTGAACATAAAGTAAAATCCCATTTTTTAGGAGGGTTTTGATCAGAAATTAAAATCCCATGGATATGCTTTCCAATGACAGCTGAATTCAATGAACAAAACTTTGCCCCTGTTTCATCAAAGAAAAATTTTTCAGTTAAAAACTTAGTCGTGGTTTGCAGCACTTGGCTTTCCAGCATTTTTTCCAGCACTTGTTCCTTTCATCTTTGTTCCGAATCGCTGACACTTGCCCTTGTTTTGCCGCATCATTGACCCGGATTCAGATTGAGGTAAATGAACTCTAACTCAAATAATGAATTTCGATTTTACCATGCCTCTGAGATGCACCCTTTTCCAAATATGAATGCTCCCACAAACCCGGCAGCCGGTCAGTTAATAGACTTCCTTTGCTTTGTGTTGAATTAAGATTATATTTCTTTCATGTGCTGGTCCTTGGCTTTTCCTCATACAATTGGCAAGACTGATAGTAAGTTTTAAAATCCTTTCTCACTTGTTTTGACACAGACTTGTCTTAAGATGTAAAGAAATGATGGTGACTTTTATTTTGATAAATGACATAAAAACACAAAAGCATGAATATGTAAATGAAAGAAAAGGGCAATGTCCCTCTTTTTAAATAAGAAGAAAACTTATCTGAAGATGGCAACCAACTCTAATGACTATGACATGCATTCTGGATTAAGCTACCTGATCTTCCTATCCAAACCTCCCATTTGTTATTGAGTTCGTGCCTTCGCCGCTGCTGCTTCTTCCAACCCATTGGACTCATATATATCATTCAACTGACAATATCTTGAAAGATTTTCGCCAACAAACCTCTTTTCTTTTCACCTTTCTTTCAAACTCGCCATCGCCTTACGGTGCCCATGAGGGTTTTCACCTATAAGACTCTCTCATTTTATTTCTCTCAACTCCCCATCGTGTCATGGTGCCCGTAATGATTTTCACCAGTAAGACTCTCTCATTTTTTATTTCTCTCAACTTACCATCGCCTTATGGTGCCCGCGACGTTTTTCACCAATAAGACTCTCTCATTTTTATTTTTTCCTGATTTTTTATGCTGAGAAAGACAAGTAGTACCCCACGATGTATCATTATATCCATTGCATGCTTAGCCTGAACATTATCAAAGATTGATCTGAAGGTCTTTCTTTGGTTGTAACTTGGCTTTCGGATAAGGTTAGAAAATGATGGCAAGAGGCTCAAACGACACTTGAAGTGGGGGTGGGACTTACAACTTTTGGAATCGACTCAAACAATATATTAACTCATGCCCCAGTTTTTGTTGACTAGGTGGCCCTAAAATATTTATTTGGTTGGACCAAGACCTGAATAGGGCAGCCTACGTATCTCTTTCCCAAGAGAGGAGAATCAGGTCGCACGTAGTTCCATCAGCTTGTTCTTTGTTTTGATTTGATTTTTTTAAATTATTTTTCTTTTATTTTCGAACTCTTTCTTGTATTCTTATTTTCCTGACATTTATCTTTGACTTTATTTTGATTCCAAAAGAGGGATATGAAAGAAAAATAAAACTAAGCTTAAATGGGTAAACAAAGGATGACACAATGTTTGGATGGAAGAATAAAATGCCTTCATCATATCAATCTTCAAAAATGCAAGTACTAAACATGCAATAAAATCAACAAAGAATAAAATATCATACATAATATCTTTTGACCGCATCAGCATTGATAGTCATTTCTTCCATTTTGCCTTCAATAGCTGTCAAATATAAGGCTCCATTGGGCAACACTTTCTCCACAATGAAGGGACCTTGCCAGTTTGGGGAGAACTTGCCTTTCGATTTCACCTGGTGAGGAAGGATACGCTTCAATACCAATTGACCAACTTCAAAATGCCTGGGTTGTACCTTTTAGTTATACGCTCAATCCATTCTCTTCTGATACAATTGGCCATAACATACCGACGTTAGCCTTTTTTTCTCACTCAAACTCAATTATTCTAGTCGGGTTTTGACCCACTCATCATTATCAATCTCTACTTTCACAATGACTTGAAGAGAGGGAATTTCAACTTCTACAGGAATGACTGCTTCTATCCCATACACCAATAAATATAGAGTTGCCCCTGTTGAAGTGAGAACAGTAGTGTGATAACCTAGCAATGCAAACGACAATTTCTCATGCTATTGTCTGGACCCTTGTATCATTTTCCACAATATTTTCTTGATATTCTTATTGGCGGCTTCCACTGCACCATTAGCCTTTGGATGATATGGAGTGGAATTTCGGTGTGCGATCTTAAACTGTTGACACACTTCTTGCATCAAATGACTATTGAGATTGACAGCATTGTCTGTAATGATCATCTTTGGAATTCCAAACCTACAACTGATGTTGGTATGAACGAAATCTACCACTGCCTTCTTTTTCACTAACTTGAAAGTTACTGTTTCTACCCATTTTGTGAAATAATCAATGGCCACCAAAATGAATCTATGCCCATTTGACACTTTTGGCTCGATCGATCCAATCACGTCCATTTCCCAAGCTATAAACAGCCATTGCATGCAACTCGGTGGGAGGAGAATGTATCAAATCACCATGTACTTGACATTGATGACACTTTTGAACAAATCGAATAGAACCTCTCTCCATAGTAAGCCAATAATAACCTGTTCGAAGAATCTTCTTTGATAAGACATAACCATTCATACGTGGCCTACATACTCCAGAGTGTATTTCAACCATGATCGCCAAGTCTTCTCTTGTATCTACACACCTCAAGAGTCCCAGATCCGGGGTTCTCTTATATAAGATTCCCCCACTTAAGAAAAATCCACTAGTCAAATGCCTAATAGTCCTCTTTTGATCATTGGTGGCATGTGTTGGGTATTCTCCTGACTGAATGTATCGCTTGATATCAAAGAACCAAGGTTCTCCATCGAGCTCTTCTTCAACCGCATTATAGTAAGCATGCTGATCATGACTCTGTATATGCACTGGATTGATATAGGCTTTATCAGGATGTTGGAGTATTGAAGACAAAGTGGCTAAAGCATCAGCAATATCATTATGAATCCTTGGAATATGTCTAAATTTTATTGACACAAACCATTGACATAGCTCCTGCAAGCATTGTCGATACGGAATGAGCTTCAAATCTCGTGTCTCCCAATTACCTTGAATCTGATGGATGAGCAAATTCGAGTCCCCCAATACTAATAATTCCTGGACTCCCATATCAACAACTAGCCTCAAACCAAGAATGCATGCTTTATATTCCGCCATGTTATTGGTATAATAAAATCGAAGTTACGCTGTTACTGGGAAATGTTGCGTCGATTCAGAGATAAGAACTGCACCTATTCCGACTCCCTTCATGTTAACGGCTCCATCATAGAACGACTTCCAACCTGGATCAACATCTATAATGACTTCATCAACACACAACACTTCTTCATCAGGAAAGTATGTCTTTAGTGGCTCATACTCTTCATCAATGGGATTCTCAGCAAGATGATCTACCAAGGCTTGGGCTTTCATGACGGTTCGAGTCACATATACGTTGTCAAATTCGGTAAGCAATATTTACCACTTTGCCAAAAAGCCGGTCGACATAGGCTTTTGAAAGATATACTTCAAAGGATCCATGTGGGAGATGAGATAAGTAGTGTAAGACGAAAGATAGTGCTTCAACTTCTGTGCTACCCAAGTTAGGGCATAACACGTTCTTTCAAGAAGAGTGTACCTGGCCTCATATGTTGTGAACTTCTTGCTAAGATAATAAATAGCCTTCTCCTTTTTACCCGTGACATCATGTTGACCCAGGACACAACCAAAAAAATTATACATGATCGATAAATATAAGATCAAAGGCCTACCAGGCTCCGGTGGTACCAGCACGGGTGGATTTGACAGATATCTTTTGATTTTGTCGAATGCTTTCCGACATTCTTCAGTTTACTCTACCGCAGCACTCTTTTTCAGCAACTTGAAAATGGGCTCACACGTGGTAGTGAGTTGAGCAATAAACATGCTGATGTAGTTCAGTCTACCAAGCAAACTCATCACCTCTGTCCTATTCTTGTGCGGGGGCAAATCCTGAATAGCTTTGATTTTCGAGGGATCCAATTTAATTCCCCGACGGCTGACTACAAACCCCAAAAGCTTTCCAGATGGAACTCCAAACACATATTTTGTCGGGTTAAGCTTGAGATTATACCTGCGAAGCCTTTCAAAGAACTTTCTTAAATCTTTAACATAGTCAGCTTGACTTTTTAACTTAATAATTACATCACCTACATAGACCTCAATCTCCTTATGCATCATATCATGAAACATAGTAGTCATGGCTCTCATGTATGTTGCTCCAGCATTCTTCAAACCAAACGGCATCACTCGATAGCAATAAGTTCCCCATGGTGAGACAAAAGACATATTTTCTGCGTCTTCATCATCTATAATGATCTGGTGGTATCCAGCATAGCAATTCACAAAAGAAACAACCTCGTATTTAGCATAATTTTCCAGCAAAATATGGATGTTGGGCAACAAAAAATCATCCTTCGGACTTGCTATGTTCAAATCACGGTAATCAACACATACTCGAATTTTGCCATCTTTCTTTGGGACAGGAACAACATTGGATAACCACGTAGGATAACGAGCCACTCGAATGACTTTGGCTTCAAGTTGTTTCATGATTTCCTCTTTGATTTTGATACTTACATCAGTTTTAAAATTCCTCAACTTTTGTTTCACAGGGGGGAATACATGATCAGTTGGTAATTTAAGGGCCACTAATTCGGTGCTTAGACCAGGCATATCATCATAAGACCATGCAAAAATATTCTTATAATCAATTAATGCATGAATTATTCCATCTTTTAGCTGTGGCAAAGAATATACACTAATTTTAGTTTCCCTAAAATATTCTTGATTCCCTATATTAATTGTCTTAGTTTCATTCAAATTAAGATTCGGCTTGTCTTCAAACTGTTCCAACTCTTTGCTTATTTCCTCTAGTGCCTTTTCTTTATCATATTCCCCCTCTTGCTTCATCATATCTTGATTAGTTTGGATTTTAAGATCAGGCTGAAAATTCTACATGCATGTCATGTCATTAGAATCAACATAAAGAGAACTGTGTAAAGAAAAGATAAAACAAAATATATTAGACACGAAACAAAAGGGACATTGCATTTCATTAAAAGAAAAGATAGGAGGGCTTAAACATAAATTCCAACATAACATAAACAAACTAAAATTCGAATTGCAATGCTGAAATAACTCAGATAAATAGAAAGAAAAACAAAACAAACTACCAAAAGTCCCTCCTGATGGAGAGAGGAGTGACTTCCCAATTGTTGATCCAGACAGATGGACCTATGAATTACACGTCTGCCTTACTAGTACCTTCTCCTGCTTCAACCATGTCAACTTCGATCAATAGGTTCTAGAAATCATCAACCAATTCATCTCCAAACTCTATAGGTGCCACGACACCACTCTTGATGAATGACTTACTGAGTAGGGGCACTAGGCAAGGGAGTGACCATGTTTCCTTTTTCCTTCCCTTGACCATCTTTAAATCTTCAGCCGTAGGTTCAAATCTCAGACCAAAAGTGCCCATGTTCTCATTCAGACATATGGGATGAACCATACCGCGCAGAGATACTCCCAAACCCCTTCCTGGCTCGAATCCATATTTTAACATTTCATTTATCATTATGACAGAAGCGGGCGATAATTGTGGCCCTGGAATAACCTGCCCTTCAACGATACAATTCACCGACACTGTATCAAAAGTTTGATAGATAAATGTCTCCTCTACATTATTTGATTCAATAAGGGACAGGGGAGAATCTTCGTAGGCGGACAAATCCCCTTCACCATGAATAACCACTTCTTGCCTGTCATGATCAAACTTGATCATTTGATGCAATATAGATGCAACCTCCTTGGCCTTGTGGATCCACGGTCTTCCCAATAACAGATTGTAAGAGGAGTCTATATTCAATACTTGAAACTCTATGGCAAACTCAACAGGCCCTATAATCAATATTAGTTCTATTTTGCCAATGGAGTTTGATTTTGCACCATCGAAAGCCCTGACACATACATTGTTTGGCCAGATCCTCTCAACATCAATATTCAACTTTTACAAAGTAGAAATAGGGTAGATATTTACACCTGAACCTTCGTCAATCATGACGTGAGTGACGTAGAAATCTTCGCACTTCACCATAATGTAAAGACCCCGGTTATGCTCCGTACCTTCAACAAGCAATTCATCTTCAGAGAAGCTGATTTGATTAACTTCAAAGATTTTTCCAACTATTTTCTCAAGATGATTTACTGTAATCTCCCTAGGAATATATGCTTCATTTAATACCTTCAATATAATATAACGATATTCTTTGGAATGCAACAAAAAAGATAAGAGGGAAATTTGAGCAGGGGTTTTCTTCAACTGATCTATTATAGAATACTCTGGCAACTTCATCTTTTTCAAAAATTCCTCAGCTTCTTGTTCGGTGATAGGCTTTTGATAGATGAAGGTCCACTCATAATTGGCTTGGACTTCCTTAAACTTTCAGGCACGAAGCATCTTCCTGACCGAGTCAAACCCCCTACCTCATCTACATTTTCCACTACTTCCTTCCCCTAATAGGTCATTAGAGTCTGCCTATAGTTCCAGGGAACCCTTTTCATATCAACTATCAGAGGTTGGGTCACCAGTTTGAGGACAATAGGCACTGCTAGTGCTCCTTTCACCATCAAGATGGGCTTACCCGAAGGTCCTACCACCATCAACTTGGGTTTATACTGACTTAAATCAACATACCTTCTGACACCTTGCACTGTTATTAGGGGTTTCTTTGCACTTTCTTGGGCTTTATCTTCTCTCATTCCTTTCTGGCTTAATGACATTATTTTCAAAGACTCTGCTACATTCACGAATTTATCCTCATTGGTCTGTATCTTGACAATAGGCTTATAACACCTTGACGACTCTTTCCCATCATATATTAATTCTAACATATTGGTTTCACCATGGGTTGGCAGCAGATTCTAGTTGATGTTTGGAACCTCCAGGGTATGGACCAGAATCTAATTTGCATCGATTAAATCTTGGATGGATCTTTTCAAATGCCAGCATTTCTCGATATTATACCCTGGAATGTTAGAACAGTACACACACCTTAAAGAATAATCAAGATTCCTCGAAGGTGGATTTGAAAACCTTCCTTGAATTGGGCTTAAGACCTTCATCTTTCTCAACCTATTAAACAAGCTAGTATATGACTCCCCAAGAGGTGTGAATTGATTTTTGACCGCCTTCTCTTTCTTGTACTCGATCCTGGGTTGGAAACTGGGTCTGGAGGGGTTTTAGTAATTTGGTGGAGCTGATAGACGATTTTGTAGAGCTTGCGCACGCCACTGTGGGTAAGGAGGGGTTTGAGCATATGGCTGTGCGCTATATACTGGGTACGGAGGTGGTGGAATGGAATATAATAGGTTTTTTGGAGGGTAGTAATGGTGGGGAGAAATATATGGAGCTTGGGAATAAACTTGGGCTTAGGATTGGGATTGGGGATAGGGGCGAGTTGGTTTTTTCGGATAGAAATGGGTTCCAGCTACATCGGTCGCCACATCCTCTTTCTTCTTTTTACCTTCAAACGCGCCAGATCCACCTTGAATTGCTTGTGTGGTGGCTTTCAATGCGGCAAAACTCACTATTCGTCCGGTCTTGATTCTGTCCTCTATCATCTCTTCCATTTTGAGTACTTTCATAAAAGACTTTCCCATTGTCGGAAGTAAATATTGAAAATAGCTCTCATCTTGTGCCTAAATGAAGACCTTTACCAGCTTACTCTCTTTCATTGGAGGCTTTACCCTAGCGGCCTGTTCACGTCACCTTATCACGTATTCCCTAAAGTCTTCAGTACTTTTCTTCTTCATGTTGACCAAGGATTTTTCATTCGGAGTCAGGTCGACATTATACTAAAAATATTGGACAAACTCAGAAGCTAAGTCATCCCAGCTATTCCACTTGTTGATATCTTGATCGACAACCCATTCTGAAGCCAGATCGGAAAGACTCTCGCCAAAGAAAGCCATAAGCAAATCTTCCCTTCCTCCTGCAGCACTCAATTAGTTGCAATAACGTATCAAGTGTGCCACGGGATCACCATGCCCAGCATACTTCTCAAACTTGGGCATTTTAAAATCGAGGAGAAGGTTGATGTCTAGGAACATGCAAAGATCTTTATAGGAAACACTCTTACAACCTCCGATTCCCTGTAAATTCCTCATGGCCTGTTCTAAACTTTTCAAGTTTCACCCTATGACCTCCTGTTCCTCTGTTGTGACAGGTTTCTCCATATCAAATAGAAATAGAGGTGGCTGAGTGTACCCATTAGGTTTATTCATTCTCAAAGTAGGCTCCGGGGCATAATACTGACTATCTAAAACCTTCAATACTGGCTCACTAGCAGACTGAGGAAGCACCATTATCAGACGCACAACATAGGTCGGAGCTTCAGGTGGTGGCAGAGCCACAAAAATAGGCGCTGCCGGTGTCACCGGCTGAGTCACGAGCCTTGGTTGAGAAACTGCCAGGGGCACACTAGAAGTGCCAGGGTAATATCGTCGGGGAGTGAATCCTAGTGCGTACTCTGGTGACTCAATGGGAACTGAGAATTGTGCCTGAGAGAGCGGTGGACAATTGGGGACATTCCCAAGATCTTCAGGGAGTGGAAGAGGAGGCATGCCACTAGCCCATGCTCGGTGCAGATCTAGCAATTGTTGTCTAAGTCTCAATACCTCTTCATTGCATTCTGAACTTTCTTCCCTGGGATCCTAATCTAGGTTCATGAGTGAATTTTCAATCTCACTACCAGCCATGGCAAGCTTCGCTTTTGATCTAGTGAAGTACGGGTGACTAGCCAGAGTGCTGCAAACCAACCACTTATCTGAAAGAACATGCTCATCAAAGACAAAACCCGTTAGGATTAGGTCACACAACAAGCATGGGAATCACATTTGTAAAATTGTCCTAGATTCATGCGTATTTCTACCAACCTTTGAGGGTAGCAAGGTCATTTTAACATTATCCCGATCTTTTTCCTACACCCATTTGCTTCTTTACTCTAATCACACCTCTCTTGTTTTATTTTTTGTTCGTTTCTCTTTTCTTTCGCATTAGTCTCTTTCCTTCCTTTTCTTTCTCATCATCCTTTCTTTCTTTTCTTCTCTCGCTATCTATCTTCGTTTTATCATTCTTTATGGCTTTCGCTTTTATTTTTAAAAGAGAAAAAAAATAATGAAAAACAACGAAACAAAATAATTAGATCGAACCCAAAAGTTGGTTGTCTACGTATCATGTTGTGCATGAATCAGATCTTGCGTAGTTCGGGAAATGCACACACATAAACACCACAAAGTTGAAGATTTCTTATTATTTTTTTTTTTACGAAGAACACAAAAAAGGAAACAACTCCGCAATTTCACTACATTTCATAAAAGAGACGACTAAACAAACTTCGAATCTAACAACTTAAATCAACAAAGACTAAACAACATTCAAGACCCAAAAGATAACATGCGTAATACTCCTAGTGAAGACTCTTAACGTTAAAACAAACTTGACACCGACTTAAAAAGGACACAATACTACAAGGCAGAAAGGTAAAAGACTCAAACTAAACAAAAGATAGGAAATGCTCCTTCAAATTGGTGCTCTGCGTGATGACCCTGGATAAGATGGACCAGCTTGTGAAGCTCTCTTTATCCCACCCAAACTTTTTAGCATATCCTGTAAAGACACCCTGATATTTAGGAAAAAGCTTCTGGCCCGTATTCCCGCCTCATGGGGAGTGCACCTGGAAAGATTGTTCTGACACCTTTCTATAGTCTTGAACAAATTGCTAACTGAACTCTCAGTGTCTCCACTTTGGCCCCCGTACTTTCATCCTGACTATCATCAACAATGCATTCTTCTGGTATTCTTCCTCTAAGCTGCACTAGTAATGGCCTGCCGACACCCCGAGGTATAGATTGAAGCCAGACCCCGTATTCCTGAGTGTACCCTAGATTATCTAAACCTACTTGGCGAGTATTCACACCTAGCTGTGTTGCGTGATTCCAAAATTCTTCATATTTACTCTTACCTAAGGCTTGATCCCTAAAATGCTCAACATCCTTCAAGAGATCCATTACTGATGGAACGTCTTGCAGTCTACCCAATTGGCGCATTACCCAAAGAGGAGAGTATGGTCTGGTGTAATTGATCCCTAATATAACTAAAAGTGGTTGCATCCGACAACCACGAAAGATTATTTTTGGACGAAACCAGCGATAGGTCCACAGAATGTTGTCCTCAGATCTTGACTTAAGAAATTTAATCCAAGCATCGACCTCTATTGGCAGTAAGAACTTATCAAAATGCATTCTATGATTCATGGATTTCACTCGCTCAAACATACAACGATCGATCACATCCGACCTAATCAAAGAAGGAGCGTACAAGTGCTCCATCATCCATAATTGCAATATCAGGCTGCTTCCTTCGAAGAATCTCACCCCTTATTTTACCTCGATTAAAGCTTTATATATTTCTGCCAAGATCATAGGTACGAGAGTGAATGTTTCCCCTAGTTGTTCATGAAATAAGGCCATCACCACCATCTGCAAACGAGTATTAATTTGCCTCTCTTCTAATGGGAATACCAAATGCCCAACAAGACTAGCGTGAAGACTTCTAGACGACGTTTCTCCCAATTCTCCTTAGTTGTATAAAATTCATCCCAAAAGCAATCAAAACCATCCGAGGGCCCAAACCGAGCATACAAATAATCAAAAGAGACCCAAGATTGTTTAAGACATGTCAGGTGCTTATTTTCCTTTAAACCATAACCATGAAGAAACCGTATGGGGGAATGAGTCCGCGCCCAAATCATCATTTTCTTAATGTAAGGCAACTTACAGAAACTAGATATCTCCGCCAGAGTGGGCGTCATTTCATAATATCTAAACCTAAACACCAAACAACCTGGTTCCCAAAAAATCAATATAGCCTCGATCAAATCTAGGCAAGGCTTAAGTTCTAGGAAGAAAGTGAGAGTGCCTAACTTCTTTGTTAACTCCTACTGTTCAACGTAGCTAAACATGTCCCACCATATGATTAACTTTCTGGGCACCTTGACAACCATCATGACTCTAGACTTTGTCAACGGATCCATCCTGTAGTAACACATAGGACATCAACTTAAAAATTCTGTAAGAGCAAAAGATTCCCAACCCTTGGGACGTTATCGCAGTCATATGTCGAAGGGACAGACCACTTTATGACTCCAAATCGCCGAACAGTACCACTAAATAAAATCAGCGTACTTGGCTAAGACAAACTAATAACACTAGATTACGAGAAGAAAGACCTAGGCTAAGTCTAAGACAAAGGCTAAAATAAAGATTACCGGATCCACCGAGGGTTGCCTACGTATCCTACCCCGAGGAACGAGAATCAGGTATCGTAATTCATCTCGATTGGATAATTAACGATTAACTAACAGATTGACCCTAACTTAAGAGACACAACCAAAGACAAACGAATAAAATCTTTTTGGGTTTTTAATTAGATACTTCAACTAAAACTAACACCAACAATTATGAAGAAAAATCTTTTTGGCATTTTCACTATATGAAATGTACAAAACTTCTACCATTTTTCATTTTCTTTTATAAAAATTTCTAAAATCTTTTTTTTTGAAAATTTTGAATTATGAATGCATGCTAAAGGAGACAGTGAGAAATCTTTTTGATGTTTTGGTTTTTGAACAAATAAGTGCAGAAAATAAAGAAATCTTTTTGAATTTTCGAATTGTGAAAAAACAAAAGCCATAAGAATACTAAAAGCTATGAAACTCTTTTTTTTTTACTCTTTTTTTCTTTTTTCCTCTTTTTCCCTGCCACACACTTTACTTCTAACACATGCTTTCCCCAAAATCAGTCCATCAAATGACCACGTTACCCTCAAAGATGCAACATTTAGCACGTAGAGATGCTTTAGAGGCGAGTCTCCTACAAAAGGCCAAGTGGGCCCTGCTAGGTCTTCAAGATGATGCACATATGCATGACCTAAAGGCTGACCTACGTTGAGTTTTACTAACAAGGCTGTTCGGGGGAGTGTATGGTCGATAATGCCTCTTTTTGTTTCCACATACTCCATACCAACCAACGGCTCTCCCCTTAAGATAAGGGTAACTCAACTAAAGGTCATGTACACAGCGTGTACTACGGATTTGTTGCAGAAAAATAACTCGGGTTATGCACATGATGCCAGATATAAAAGCGGTAACACATATGATAAATACTGTAAACAAAGAGTGCAAAAACACACAAAAGCGATAACAATAACACAAACAAAAATCACAAACAATGCTTATACACTCGTAATGCCAAACAAAGCTGAGACGACTCCAAAAATAAGCTCGAATTCTGAAAAAGATTCCCAGCAGAGTCGCCAGAGCTGTCACACCCCCTTTTTCGTACTCCAAATGAATAATTTTAAGTTTGAAAAGGTTTTATTATTAAAAGTGACAAAATGAAGATTTTTGTTTCAAAAAGGACTATTTATAATTTTTATTAAGAGTCGCCACTTGACATAAAATCCGTGTGCCAAGTCACCTTTGAAAAAGACTGATCCACAAACAGAGATTCCGGCTAAGGAATTCTGTTGACCGAGGGGAAGGTGTTAGGCACCCCTCGATCCCGTGGTTCGATCACGGTCGCTTGGTGGAGAGTATCAGCTAATTTGACACCAACCAGTGTATAAACCACATAAAAACACGTGAAACAATAAATCAAACATGTCAAACAAATTGAATCCCAAAAAATATAAATTCCAGTCTAATTATACAGTCCCAAAATAAAAGAAAAATGCAGAAATATAAACCTACTCTATTCTACGCTAATCCTAAACTATACTCCATTGCTTTCTCCACCTGCCGCCTTGGGCCTTCTCTCGAACGTCCTCCGAATACAAAATACTTTGGGACATTCTCCGAACAAAATAATACAAGTACTTCGAGGCATTCCCCAGCCAAATGATACAATAAAATCAAGTATGATAAATCAAAAAATTTTCAATCAACATTTCATATTTAAACCAACGACCAAAAAATTTAATCCTAAATTTTGCATACCCAAATCTACGTTGGCCTACCCCGCTTGACCTATCATGATAATATCGAAGAATCAACAACATTAAGTAATGAATCAAAATAAATTAACACTTGCTTTGATTAATTTCAATTCCTACCACCCATCCCCCTTAAAACTAGCTTCCTTTTCAATCGATCAATGATTAACAGATTTTCAGTTCAGCACCTTTTCAAAATTGAGAACCAACATCCATACATCAACCAACAAAATTCAAACATATGAATCATTCATACTCACTACAACAGTTAATATCACCAAGTAACGCCAAGACCATATTTGAAATAATAAAGAGATGAAGTTGAGAAAATGGACCTTCGAGTATTACGACGCTATAAATATTTAAGAAAACCAAATCCAAGAGCCCGAATAGAAAGCCTCAACAGCGATGTAATCTCAACTCAATATAGGAAAACAACCTCCGAACAAATTTCAAGCTAGTAAGAAAAATAGCGATATGAACCCCAAACCAAATAATGACTCGGCTTAAGTATTGAAAACTCTCGACAATCACGATATTGATAACTAAACCTCGTAATAGATAAACCTAAAAAGCTCGTTAAAATCCAACAAAAATTTGAACACCTGCATGGTTCAAACTCCGGTGAGTCGATGGTGATGCAGACGACCAGAAAAACCAGTCACAGGCCGAATTTCGTTCGGAATTGAAGGAAAACAAAGGGAGTTTTGGCTGTTTTCAAACCCACTTTACCAAAATGACAGCTGGAGATCAATTTCGGCGTTAGGTTCACCAGAGGAAGCTAGGAAACTGGTTGGAAAACTCTTAAACTGAGTAGAAACCCGATGAATCTTTTCACCTTTTTCTACTTTCCCCTCTAGATCTCCATAGTTTTGAGTTTTAGTGAGTGTGTTTTTTTGTATTTTTAAGCTCTCTCTCTCTTTATGGAGAAGATGATATGATGATGATAGTGAGAGTCAAAAAATGGAAAGGAAATGAAGGTGTGGCTATTGGTGTTTTCGTGTGTTCCTATCCAGAAGAAAGAAAATTTTGGTGTCTATCTCCTGTATATGTGTCTCCCCCCTCTCTCCATTGTACCTATGGATTATATTTTTGTTGAAATAATATCTTGTGGGGTTCTTTTATTCTTGAGCGTGACAGTGAGTTTATATTTAGGGAATGTGCTTGTGTGTCCCCCCATTTGCTTTGTAGGCAAAAAATAAAAAAAATGAAAGGGGTCATATGGAGAGGGAGTGGTGAGGGTGATGTGTCATTTTCTTATTGGAGAGGGTTGTTAATTGGTTATTAAAGAAGATAAAATTTATTAAGGGTTTTTGGATTTTTTATTTTGTCATTTTATGGAGAGATAATTACACGGGGTAGGGCACTTGGTAAGATGAAGGTAAACGAACGAATAGATTGAGTCTTCAGGAGGGACAAAATTAGGTGTCTACAGGAAGGCATCCCCTTTTATTGACCCGATGAAAGAGAAAAGAAAGTTCAAGAAAGGTATGACCTCAAAGGCTAAAGAGTCTATGGCAGTGAAAACAACTTCTATGAAGGTCACAACCAAGCAAAAGGTGAAGGAAGATAAAGGCTCGAGGCAATATCCAAGAGAGGATAAACGTCGTCCAACCTTGAAAGAATTAGAAGCTAAGGTTTATTCGTTCCCCAATTCAAATGTATCTATGATACTAGATGAATTGCTAGTTAGGAAAATGATTGATCTTCCTGAATCAAAAAGGCCAGAGGAAATCAGTAAGATCAATGATCCCAAGTACTGCAAGTATCATCGCGTCGTTGGCCATCCAATGGAAAAGTGCTTTATCTTAAAGGAGAAAATCATAACGTTATTAAGTGAAGGAAAAATCATCATCGACGTGGATAAAACAGTAGAGGTAAATCACGATAGTATCATTCCCGAGAAGAAGGAGTGTTTAATGTTGCAAACTATGCCGAGCTCAATCTTTTTGCAGTTTGGGAGCTTCGATTCAGTTGAAGTAGATTTTCCAAGAAAGACACTTAAAGGATCGTTGTGAACAGACAACAAAGCTAAAGGCAATGAGGATGATGATTGGACCTTGGTTTCTCATAAGAAAAGGAGGTATTAGGCGGTTCTAAGAATAGGACTTCCTAAGCAAAGAGTGATAAAAAATAATGCAAAGCATCTACGACCACCAAAAAGTGTTAAGTTTGATACTTTGGCTCATAAAATAAAAGGTCAGTTTTGTCAGAAAGCCTTTACGTTGCTTGAAAAATCGGGATATCATTTTTCCATGCTAAAAATACAAGGTGAGCTCAAAGATGAGGTCACTAGTGAGAAGATACATGGTCTTACAGAGGCACAAATAAAGTTGAGAAAGCAAGGTAATTATGTTGCCACTCCTAAGTTTGGCCTAGGATTCAAGTTGTCGGAACCACTTCAAATTTCTACTAAGAAGGGCAAGGAAACAACTTCATCACTTTATACCTCAGTAGAAAAACACAAAGAATCCAAGGATGAGAAAAATCCACAGCAAACTTCTGTGTTTGAATGCATAGGATGATTGACACATCGTGTCTCTGTATTTGAAAGATTGGGTTGTAAAGGTAAAAGTAGAGCCTCTAAACAAATTAAAGAAGAGGCCGACACCTCAAGAGCTTTTATCTTCCAGCGTTTGGGAACCACAAGAAAGTCATTAGCGCAAAAAGGGTTGCTGGAGAATGAAAAGCAAGGTTTTCTTGAAGGAATCGATGACAAAGACATTCATCGTATATTCCCATCACCTATGAAGAAAATGGTTGTGTTGTCAATCACCACAGATGGTTCACTAAAAGTGAAAAGAAGCACCATTGTGTTCACTAACCAGTTTTGTAGAGAGACAAAAAAGGAGCAAGAAGAAGCCATCATGACATTCGAAGGAAGTCAATCGAAAGATTCCAACCTTGTACAAGCATCCTACCATATAATAGTGGAAGAAGGTCCATACTCGAATAGTGTGGATGATGATGTTCAAGAGGCTCCACCCCAACTGGAGGATGGCGTACAATCAACCGTAGATGAACTCAAAGAACTTAATCTCAACACTTTGGAGGACCCGCGCCCAACGTTCATTAGTGCGCTTCTTACACCGTAAGAAGAAAGGGACTACTTTAAGTTACTAGTTGAGTACAAAGATGTCTTTGCCTGGTCGTACCAAGAAATTCTAGGCCTTAGTCCAAGGGTAGCTATTCATCATTTAAGGATAAAAAAGGGGGCACGTCCTATAAAGCAGTCACAACGAGTGTTTCATCCTGAGTTGGTAACATAAATTGAAGCAGAGGTCGATAAGCTTATCGAAGCTGGATTTATCCGAGAAGTGAAGTACCCATCATGGATCTCAAACATTTATGCCTGTCAAGAAGAAGAATGGTCAGTTACGTGACTGCGTTGATTTTTGAGACTTGAATAAGACATGTCCAAAAGATGATTTTCCAACACCGATCATAGAGCTCATAGTTGATACGATAGCTGGACATAAAGCTATGACATTTATAGATGGGTTTTTCGGATATAATCAAATTATAATGTCTCCGAAGGACAAAGAATGCACTGTATTTCAAACTCCAAAAGGGATGTATTATTACAAAGTTATGCCTTTTGGTCTTAAGAATGCGGGTACAACCTACCAACATGCAATGCAAAATATTTTTAATGACATATTACATAACAGGGTGGAATGTTACGTCGATGACTTGATGGTAAAGACAAAGTGCAGGGATGACCATCTTGAAGACCTTCGCATTGTTTTTGAGAGGTTAAGAAAATTCAACTTGAAAATGAACCAACTCAAATGTGCCTTTGGGGTTACTTCAGGAAAGTTTCTTGGCTTTATCGTGCATCATCGAGGAATTAAAGTTGATCCAACAAAGATTGATGCTATTCAAAAAATGCCTGAGCCAAAAAACTTGATAGACCTCTGTATTCTACAAGAAAATTTGGCATTCATTCGAAGGTTCATCTCTAACTTGGCTAGAAGGTGTCAACCCTTCAACCATCTAATAAAAAAAGATGCACCTTTCCACTGGGATTAATCATGTCAAATTGCTTTTCAAAGCATTAAAAGATACTTGTTGAATCCACCCGTATTAGGGGCACCAACTCCTGGAAGGCCATTGATACTCTACATTGTATCACAAGAGCGATCACTTGGAGTACTTATTGCTCAGGAGAATGAAGATAAGAAGGAACAAGCGTTATACTATCTAAGTCAAAACTTGATAGGAGCTGAGATAAATTATACGCCCATTGAGAAAATGTGCTTAGCTTTACTTTATACGATAAAGAAGTTAAGGTATTATTTCGAGGCATACACCATCAAGCTAATTTCTCGGGCTGATCCCATGAAGTTTATAATGACACAGCTAGTTCTTTCAGGGCGTCTAGCAAGATGGTCTGTATTGTTTAATCAATATGAGTTCATATACACACCTCAGAAGGCCGTGAAGGGGCAAGCACTTGCCAAATTCTTCGCCGATCACCCTTTGCCAGCAGAATGAGAGGTTTCAGATGAGTTTCCTGATGAAGATGTACTTTTTACTAAAGAACTGCTACCCTGGATAATGCTCTTTGATGGATCGGCACGTCAAGATGGTGCAGGAGCAGACGTTGTGCTGATATCATTAGAAAAATTAATCTTGCCATTCTCGTTTGTTTTATGTGAAACATGTTCCAATAATGTTGCAGAGTACCAAGCTTAAATCGTTGGCCTTGAAATGACATTAGACATAAAGATTCCACAATTGGATATCTATGGTGATTCTAAGTTGATCATAAATCAACTTTTGGGGAGTTATGAGGTGAAGAAGAAAGATCTTTTGTCATATCACCAGTATGCCATTATTTTGCTTGAAAGATTTGATCAGGTATTCCTAAATCATATCCCAAGAGAAGAAAATCGCATGGCGAATGCTCTGGCTAACTTAGCCACCACATTGGCACTCAGAGAGAATGAGTTAACAAAGGTGCAAGTATGTTATCGATGGTTTATTTCTGGTTGTCTCGATCTTCAAATAAATGAAAGCCATCATATATCTATCCGAGTGGTAGAAGAAAAAGATTGGCGAAAACAAATAATTGAGTATCTCAAGTATGGAAGGCTACCTGAGGATCGACGAAAAAAAGAAAACATTAAGAGAAGGGCACCATGATTCATCTTTCATGAGGGAATATTATTTCATCGTTCTTATGAAGGATTATTCCTGCGGTGTCTTGACAAAGAAGAATCTCAACAGGCAATGGAAGAAGCACACTCCGGTATGTGTGGGGCACCAATCACGGCCTAAGCTTCATTTCTGCATCAAAAGGATGGGTTACTATTGGCCGACAATAGTAGCAGATTGTCTAGAGCATGCCAAAAGGTGTCAAGCGTGTCAATTCCATGCTAATTAATCCATCAGTCTTCAGAGCCTTTTCATCCAACTGTGACCTCATGGCCTTTTGATGCCTGGGGACTAGATGTGGTTGGACATCTTCCAAAGTCATCAAAAAGGCAAATGTACATCTTAGCTGCTACTAACATTTCTCAAAGTGGGCTAAAGCTGTGCCATTAAAAGAAGTGAAAAAGAAAAATATTATTGATTTTATCAAGTCAAACATAATTTTTAGGTATGGCATACCAAGATTCATAGTTATGGATAATGAAATGCCCTTCAACAATAAACTCATGAAGACTTGTGTGAGAAGTTCAATTTTAAGCAGCACAAGTCTTCAATGTACAATGCACCTGCCAATGGTCTTGCTGAAGCTTTTAACAAAACGCTTGGTAACCTATTAAAGAAAGTTATTGCAAAGAATAAAAGGGTTTGCATGAAAAGATCGGTGAAGTTTTGTGGGCATATCGTACAACCTTCAGAACTGCAACGCAAGCAACTCCGTATTCATTGGTGTATGGCGTAGATGCGGTCCTTCTATTAGAACAATGAATTCCATCATTGCAAAGTACGATTCAAGAAGAGCTTATAACTGAACATAACGCTCAACTTCATCTAGCGGAGTTGGAGGCATTGGACGAGAAGAGATTAGAAGCGCAATAAAAATTGGAGTGTTATCAAGCCCAACTTGCTAGAGCTTTCAACAAGCAGGTGCGACCACGATCATTTCAAGTAGGTGACTTGGTATTAGCAGTTTGAAGACCCATAATCCTCAACAAATGCATTGGGGACAAGTTTACATCAAAATGGGATAGACCATATGTAGTGAAAGAAGCCTATTCAAGTGGCGCGTATAAGATTGTTGATCAAGATGGTGTAAGAGTTGGCCCTATCAACGGCAAATTCCTGAAGTAGTACTTTCCTTGAAGGTTGGCTACACTCCTTAAGGCACGAGTATAAGCTGCATATCCACTCCTGGCCCTCATGAGTCTAAATTGTGAACGACTCTAAAAAAAATTATTAAAAAAAATAAATTAACTCATCACTCTTGAACTACGTTATGACTTGATCCTTCCGAGGTACGTAGGTAGCTTAGAGTATTTTTATTCTTAGTTCAGTCATATGAGTTAAAAAATAAAAAAAGGGGAGAAAACGTGTGTCATTGTGTGAACACGATAATAATACTTTGAATTGACATAGGTACCACATGAGAATAGATGTTCCTTCGCTAAGCTTACCGCGGACATGCAAAGGTGAAGAGACAAGCAAGGCAAAACGGATTTCGACAATGCATCTGTACAAATCTGTAAAGGTGTTCATCATCATTTTACATATGTGGTAGATCTTAAAGTCTTCCTCACAACGAAAAAAAAGTGGCTCATGATTCGAAAGCTCCTACACCAAGTTATGAATTTTCTATCATAGTTGCTCAAAGTTGCAATATAAGCTATCAAATTTTGAACTAAGCTGACTTTGATGATGTATCTGTGTAAATACATAAAAGTGTTGAGTGTGGTTTTTAAGAATATTGTAGATCTACGAATCTAATTTCCAACCAAAAAACGACACCTAATTCCGATACGCCTACATCGAGATATAGAATTTAACGTGACGCTGCGCAAAGCTGATAAAACTAGCAAACCAAGATTAGAAAATCAATTTTGAGATAATATCTAGGACGATTCAGGTGTAATCTGATTATGATTCTCATGTGAGACGTAGCTCTACGAGTCTAGTTTTCAACGCAAAAAATGGCACCTGATTTTGATACTCCTGCGTCAAGATATGGAATTTATCATGACGTTGTGCAAAGCTGATAAGACTACCAAACCAAGATAAGAAGAGCAGTTTTGGAGAAATATCTGGGATGATTTGGGTGCAATCTGATTGTGATTCCCAAGTGACATGTATCTCTACGAGTCTAGTTTCCAAAGCAAAAAACAAATCTTGATTTTGATGTACCTATGTCTAACTATGAGGATTTTCGTGAGGCTGCACAAAACAAACAAAAAGTGACGAAAAGAACTGAAAGACTGATTCCGGAAGGGTACCTGGTCAAATTCAAAGACTCTTTGGCCATGATTTTTATGTAAATTATATTTACATGAGTTAGCCTGCCAGCTAATTAAGAGTTTCGTGATTTCAATCCTCTTAGTTTGAGTCATGAATTTTTTCTACTATAGTCATTCAAAGCTGGAAACAAAATTGGTTGTCATGAAGTTCAAAAGATTTGCACAAGTGTAAACAAAAAATCTTTTGATCATGACTTTCGTGTGCATTATAGTTCTGAGAATTTCCATTCCAACAACACAAGTGACTCATAATTTTGAATTGTTTATCTCATGTGACAAATGTCAAGGCATATAAGTCGGGAAGGCAAGTAAAAGAACATGTTGGCGTGTCAAGTTAAAAAAAAACTACATAGCATGAAAGACATTAAAAAAAAATATCACTTTTATTGCTCCAAGAAAGGCTATCATTACATCGTGATAAGATCCAAAATAAAACTAAAAAGGAAAAAGAGAGCATTCTTAAGCAAAAAAAAAAATTTAAGGGAAAAACTTATGGCCAAGAATCTGAAGGCGACTTGTCTCAATGATTTCCTTTAGCTTAGCAAGCTCTTTGGTTTCTGTTTCCAACAGTGGGATGATTTTCTCAAGGGCATGAATCTCGCCTTCAATGTTGGTGACACTCTCTTGATTTTTGGACAATCTCTTTTGATGTTCTTCAATAAGCAAAATGGTCTTCTTCTTTGACGTCCAGGCTACTAACTCTTTTTCGGCTCTCTCAAGAACTTTTTGAAGCTCTGCGAAACGCTTGTCCATCTTGACTTTGTCTTTATTTTCAGCGTGAAGACGATGTTGCGCAATTGAAAGCAACTCCTGATGAGCATCTCTAGTTATCTTTTGGGAACTAGAAAATTTTAAAACATCATAATCTCCCTACTTTTTAAAAATGTCTGCAAGTAGAACCTCCAAAGAAGAGAAGTGACGACGTTGACCTCCCGAATACCTTTAAGAATTAGAGTAACACCTTTCTCTAACTCTTTGAGGTTTTTGGAGGATTCGACAAAGAATTGTGTAATACATTCACACAAGGTACGCCACAATCCGAGAACGTAGGACAACTTGAAAGCCGAAATAGCCTTTTGTGGTTCAAAATGTGGGGCGATTTGTTGTAATGGCCGAACCAAATCCTTGGGGACATTTGAAGGTCTATTATCATTTGCTTCAGTCACCATATCAGTAGTTGGAACATTTTAAAAAGATTCAATATTTTCGAGCAACTTTGCCAATGGATCCTTATTTGAAGCTTGAGTCATGGCATTGTCAAGAGAAAGGTTGGGACTCTTCAACACACTTGGAGGATTCGGGCTTGTGACCCAATCCTAACCAAATACATCATCACCAAATATGTTGCTGGAAACGTCCACAAGACCCAACTAAAAAAAAGAAGTTAATATTGAGTAAAGCGGCAAGTTCTGATATTAAAGAAGTAATCATTACCTGATGTGCCAAATCAGCCAAGGGCATTATTCAACCAGCGGCACCATCTTCAAAGATAGCAATGTCAATACTTATGGAATCCAAATCAGCAAACTCACGATGTTAATCGCTTAAGTCCTTATGTTTTTCATCAAACGCTTCCAGTGTGGTTCTTGTCTAGCATTGCTTTCATTCAAACTAGAGGCGGCACTACCAATAGCAACTTCATTGAGTGAAACGGATGGTTTGGATGCGTCACTGCAAAATGGTACAATAACTAGCGACTTTTTAACACCTTTACCCGACGGGCTGAAAGATTTCTTTCTTTTGTGGACGACGTTGATCATTTCGGAAGTGGAGATGGCTACCGCCTTGGGAGCCAATGAGGGGATTTTTACTCTTTTATCCACATGTGTATCCTTTCCCTTTGAATTATTAGATTTAGTAGCTACTTGGACAGATTGAGCAGGATTATCCGTTACCACCTTAGACTTTGAAAAAAGAGAAAGCTTGCCTTGATCATCCAGCTGAAGTTGGTATCCTTTGGTTGATGAAGGGGCATCATTTTTCTTTGGACCTTTTAAAATAATGTGGATATTTCGTCTTAACATAGTCTCCCGATGGGTTGGCCACCAATCCAAAAATTCTCGAGTCATAAAAGGTCCATTGTCCAACGGACGCATTGGTATGTTAAGCACTGACAAACTTCCAAGACGAACGCAAGAATCCCAAAGTTGAACCAAAGCTAGCAGCGAACCGTCAAAGTGATGCTTTGTTAGAATACTGGGAACGTATTGATAAAATCCAAATTGGAGACTAAATTAATGAGGGCTATAAGGATCTACGATTAGATCATGATCATGCTCAAAGTGACAAAACTTAAACGAAGGCCTATGAAGAAGTCACCCCAAGAATTGGACAATTTGCCACCATCATCAATTTGTACCTCTTTTCCTTGTAGCAAGGCCAAATGAGGAAGTTTTTTTACATTGACTTGTTGAATAACTTGCGAGCATCAACAAGCTTAAATTGTTTTGCCATCTTTTCTCCTAAAATTAGCCACATTTACACCCCTCTCTGAGGACGGTTTACATGGTAATAAGTTTTAAAATACCCACCTATCCATCCATAAACATAATGGATGGGGAAGAGTGCATGGTAGGACCCCAAGTTTAAAGAAGTAGAGATCTCCCGGAGGCCGCGATAGATGCTTGCAAGAACTGGGACTGCTAAAGAAAATTTTTCTCCATGAGCCATCAAGCTTGTGACTTTGAAGACGCTAGCACGAATACAACCAGCCTTCTTATTGAGGAGTAAAAATTTACAGAGCCAACATGCAAGGAAAGCCGCCAAATAAATTTCATCTCTGAGTGATTCTTCCACGCCTAACTCAACAAAAGAGGCATTCTCTTCTTCGGCTCGTGAAAAAAAATTCATGTCAATATTTTCCAACGGATCATGATCCATCCTTGGCTTCGTCCGATTTTTTGACATTTTTTGTGAAGGCTCAACATATTTTCTTAGTCCTTGAAACCAGAAATTAGTCCAATCAAGAAAAAAGACATCATCAGTGACATCTTTTGTAAAACGGTAGAATGCCAAAAATAAGTGTGAGCATCTTCTAGGGAGAAAAGGTTTCCCTTTGTCATCCACATATGTCAACTCCTTACACGAAAGAATAACTTAGTCATAAAATAGCCCATGAACATGAAGGCCTCCGATATTTCTCAAGTCCCATAAAGATATGGATAGCTCTCCAATAAAAGTAGAAACTGTGTTGGTGGAAGGATGCCAATTCTCACAAAAGGCCTGGTGCACATTATCGTGATGGTCATACGTGAACAATGAAGCAAAAACAGCATCATAAGCCTTGTTGCGCTCTAAGGTCTCATTATTACGAGAAAGGACATCTTCTATCCACTCCCAATAGCTGGATGTATATCGAACCTCCCCAAAGCCAGAGTAAGGGACACACCAACTGCTAAGGCTTCCATTGCGACCAGGAGAGCTCGCAACAATACCATTTTGATGTTTAGAAGACTTCAAAAGGAGAACCTTTTCAGTCATAATTTTGCCTAAAAATTTATCCATGACGTCCTTAGTTTCCGTTGTTGACCATTTTGTTAGATGGAGGGAAGTTTCCAGTGGCTTTCTAACAAGCGGGAAGGGTCCAATCACCGGAGGATAAACTTTCAAAGTGAGGGCTTTGGTATGCGAATCTGAGTTGTTTTTCACGATCTCAAGGCAAGGGTATGGACTTTCACGATCGTTGAAACAAGTCATTGTTGGAGACTAGAAGCACCCTACACTGTTCCTGAGGATTAATAAGAGAATAGAGATTAACCGTTATGAACATATAAGTTAAAAAAAATAGAAAACAAAAGAACCTGAAGTTGAGTGTAAAAAAAAATAGCTCACAATTACAGTCATGCATTTCGTATTGCTATCGCGCAAATTTGAGCGAGCAAGAGAAAATAGGTTGTATGAAAGTTACAGTTACCTGAGGAGCAGTTTTTAGAGTCAATCATATTGGGCAAGGTCACAGCTTCACCATCCGACGATCAAGCACAATCGAACACTTTTTTGTGTGTGTGGCTACCTAGTGCTTTGATGAATTTTCTCTACAAGGGAAAATCTTATATAGAAGTTTTGAGGAGAATCTCAATTTCATATATAAGGGAGGTTGTAGCAAGATTGGAAGAAAAGATCCCTAGGAATTTCAAGTTTCCAAGTAGCTAAAAGAAAATTACCATGTTTTAAAGATTTCTTTGAGAAAAAATTGATTCTTTTAGAGGACCAAAGGAAAGTTGATAGTTGTTTGGTTCAAAAGTTCAATGCAAGAATCTTTACTAACATGCAAGGAGCAGTAAGTTAAGGATTTACTCAATATGGTCCTATTTCAAATTCATATGGAGAGGCCTCAATACTGTCTAGTGTGTAATGATTTGGACAAATATTAGGAATCATTTGTTTCACACTTAACCAAGAGAAGAACTTTCGCAACGTGAAAATATATGGCGAAAATTTTAGACCACTCACAAGTGGTGGTCTGCCTAGAAGGCACCGACAAGAAACAAGTACCTTTAAAAAAAAGAGTAAAAACACATTCATAGGTACTTCGAGTCTCGTCGCCAAGTTTTCGGCCAGCCTACAATGTCGACAAGTCTCGAAGTAAGGAGCATTTGTAGACATACAAAATTCAACGGGTCAAATTCATACAAAAGTTGAATTTATTCATGATCATTTGGGTTTATTAACTAATTTGGGCCCTACAAATAAATTAGTCCAATTTGTTAAATTCAAGCCCAAGGTCCATTACACTTGGAAGCCTAAACTCATCAAGTGACGTGGCATCCCAGTCAAATTCAAGATCAATGAGACGCCGCCACATGCACAAATGATGTGGAAATCTCATTCAAATTCAAGAACCAGTCAAAAGTTGTCAAGTGTCAAGGTGACATGTTTCGACCAATCACAAGCAACCAGACCTACCCCTACAACTATAAATAAGGGGTAACATGACATGCTATGGGGGCCGAAAAAAGGAATACTTTGACAAACATTGACAACGTCAGCATTGACTAGCAAGTTCTTGCAAGGAGCAATCAATCATTCAACGATCGAAATACGTCTCTAGGAGTCCAAATCATCCAACGATTCAGAAAACACGCTACTGAAGGCCCTCAATCATTGCTAAATTTAGGAGAGAAGAATCAAGAGAATAACAGAATTGTACCCGCAAGATTCATATTAATAAAATTATTATTTTCTTTTATTTATTTTTTCTTGCAGTTGATTTTCCGTACACAACAAAAATTTGTTGCGAACAGATACTTCCTCCGTTTTATATTAGGTGTCCTCTATTGACTTGACACACCCATTAAAAAAATATTAATTAGAAATTTATTTTACCAAATTAGCTTTATTAATTATATTTTGAAAATATAAATGTGAGTAAATACACTTGATTTAGTCATTTAATGTTAATGGTAGTATTGAAAGAACATAATAAAATCCTCTTGATTTCATCAAGGAGACAATTAAATTGAAACAAATATTTTTAGAAAGAGTATCAACTAAAATGAAATGGAGAGAGTAATTTGGTAATCACGATTTATTTAATTTCATCTTATACATAATTATACTGATTTTGTGAGAGCACGACTTAACTCAAAATATAAAATTAATAATTTTATTTTAAAAATATAATTTATGTTATATACTTTTTTACTTTATATTCAAAATATTCAATGATCTGTAAACAAGTCTTGTTGATACGTTTTCATAAACATTAGAGTTGTTGATCATCTAATTTGATAATTTTAAATAAAAAATATTATTTATGAGGAAGAAATATTACGCTAGAGAATTAGACTGTATCAAAAAGCTATAAGTAATTAGATATTTTATATAATGACATAATTTAAATATTTAATAGTTACGCTTCAATGAGGATCATAAATATATATAAAAAAATTCATATTTTTATAAAATTTGTTAGTATTTATTTTATTTGTTATAGCTAAAAATAAATCTATTTTGATATTTATTGAGTTTTAGTTTCTCTCATAATTTTAGTGGCAAAAGTTTTTGCAATTTTTTTTTTCCATTTTATAGAATCATCTAGAAAAAAAAGAAGTCAATTCTTTCAAATTTATATTATAATAATTAAAATCTCACTTAAGAGCCTTTATATAAATTAACTTAATAAGGATATTAAATGATAATTAAACTATATTAATAAATTACTCCATTCGGTCTATTTATTTATTATGTTTATTTTTTACACGTTCCTTACAAGAATAATCTATTCGTTCCATTTAATTATTATCTTATACTTTTTCATATCCACTACGAGAAACAACAAAATTAAAGATATTATTTACTATACTGTAATATCAAAAAGAACTACAAGGTTGTAGTTGAAAATCATTGCAAGCCTTAGCTTTCTCTTAAAAGTTAGCTTTAATTTTTTCCTGAGTTAAAATGATTATTGATTTAAAATGAAGGAAATTTTAATTAAATAATAATCTAATAAGTGGCAAGAAGAAATCAATTATAAAAACTTAAGTGGAATAGTACTAACAAAAAGAATAAGGACGAAAATGAAAATATGTAATAAAAAATACTATTAATTGTCATCTGTAGTAATTTCATTTCACTAAAAAATTGAAATGTCAAAAAACCCTTGTGAGGGCTACCAAAATCTTAAAATTCTCTCTTATATATAAGTATGTAATAAGAAAAGGATTATGATTTCACTTTTTAAAAATTATCTCAATTATGTTATACTTATACCTTTACCAGTTAAACATATAAAAATATTCAAAATATATATATATATATATATATATATAAACAGTTTCATTGGTTACTTAAGTATAAAAAAGAGATTTCAATTAAATGAAATTGTCAAAATTTCACCGCCGAGATATTAATACCTTTAGCAGTTACATATGTAGAAACATTCAAATAAAAATATTAAACAGTTTCATTGGTTAATCAAGTTAATAAAAAAAATATTCAATCGAATGAAATTGTCAAAATTCCAACGTCTAGACAATTACTATTGTACACTAACAATACAATATGAAATGTGTATTAATTGTATACTATCAATATACTTTGATAGGAATTACGATATATAATATTTAACAATGTTTTGATAAATATTAAATATCATACTAAATACTATTCCTTAAATTTTTTAAATATATACCAATATTGAAATTGCGATATCAAAAATTTCAATATCGACTGTACCACGACTCAATACGAACTCTACTAGTTCTTCACCTCCGACTTCCCTTGACTCCTCGTCTCTCTACTCATTAGTACTCGTCATTTCTAAGCAAATTACTTGCCTGTGTATTTGCTTGTCAGCTTGAGATGACAGAAATTGAATTCAAGAATTCGAAAATAAAATTGTTTTCTTTTAATTTCCACCTAATTCTATTTTTACGAACTTGAACAAAATAACTTTTACCGTTTTCCATCAATTCGCTCTCTTTTTAATACTAGTTTAGTTTAGGTGTACGCGCCTTGCGCGTGTACCCCACTTTAATGAGTTCAATGTTACACTAAATAAGATGTTTATTTAAATAAAAAATAAAGATGACTATAATAATTAAATATAATATCTTTTGAGTATATAAAGATGGAGAATTTACTTATTAAACCTAACCTTTATCAAATATATTTTTAAAAGTCGATCGACATTCATCTACCATCTGTAAATTGCAACAAAACAATATAATGATAGAAACATCAAAATAATACAATTAAATCTAATTTTTACGTACAAAAAAATTCTCAAAGTTGACCGACAATCATCTACCACCTGTAAACAATAAAAAAATAATACGATAATAGAGATATCAAAATAATACACCTAAACCTAATCTTTACATAAAAAATTTTCTCAAAATCGACCAACATTTATCTATCACCTGTAAACTGCAACAAAATAATAAGATAAAAGTGATATCAAAACGACACAATTAAACTTAAATTTTACACACAAAAATTTCTCCAATTTGATCGAGATTTATCTACGAACTGTAAATTACCACAAAATAACAAACTAATAAAGATATTACGATAATACAATTAAACCTAACATTTACCTAAAAAAAAATTTCAAAGCCGACCCGCATTCATCTAGCATCTGTAAATTAAAACAAAACAATAAGATAATAAAGATATCAAAACAAAATAATTAAACCTAACCTTTACACAAGAAATTCTTCAAAGCCAACCGACATTCATCTACGACTTGTAAACTATATAAAAATAATATAATAATGATCACAAAACTTTGATTTTGATTCAATTAATTCTTGTCTAAGCGAAAATTTTGATCCTTAAAAATGATTTTGAATGAAAATAAAGAAGATATATATATATATATATATA
>NC_061111.1:145970040-145996900 GCF_002878395.1 Capsicum annuum
CACACATGTTGAATTCTGTTATGCTGACAAAAACAGTAAAGAAGTTGTCTAGAAATGCAATCGAATCAAGTTAGATGAGTATCAATAATATTCTCCCAATAGACAATCTGGTTTGTTATCTAGTTTAACGTACATTTCAAAATTTATAGAAGTATTTTCTTAATAAAGTTTTATTTTAGGAGTATTTTTTTAATTGAACAGTAGAAAGAAAAATATTAATTAATTCTCTTACCATATATTTTAGAGTCTCATATATTTTAGTAAGTCTAATAGAAAGAAAAATATTAATTAATTCTCCTACCATATATTTTAGGAGTCCCATGTATTTTGGGAAGTCTAGTTAATATAATAAAAAATAATTAAATAATAAATTAAAAATATAGTGAAAAGACGATTTTGTCTAAAGAAGAGTCTATTAATAAAGGGCAAAAAATTCAAATCACTTTTCTAATGATTTTTACACTTTTAATATATCATTTAATATTTAATATTTAATATTTAAGCCTTTTTTAAAAAAAATCATTCTATATTTAATATCCGTATTAAATTGACTAATTTGAGTTCGAACTAAATAGAGTGAACTCAGAGATAATGCTTATTTACAATTTCTCTTTTTATATTTATAATTTGAAATCAAAACCTCTGATCAAGAGAAAAGTTCATCTATTGCATCATATTCTTCGTGATTTTTGTACATAAACCAAACAAAAAGAGAAGGATAAATCTCTCTTTGATTTTCTTAATTATTTTGAATAGATATACTAATATTAATATGGTGGTGGGTTCCATAATGTGGCCATAGAATCTTTCAAGGAAACGCATTAGCGACCGCGGAGGGGTTAGAGGAAAATTGGACTACGCCCACATACAAAGAATACACGCTGAAGCGTTCAATGTGCCACGTGGATGTCATAAAAAATCATTTACGTTAACATCAAGCTAATAAACCTTATATTGGGTATTTTTCATTTTCTTCGTTACAGTATTTTATTTTGGTCAATCAATAAATTAAAATGTTTGTTATGTTTGAACAATAATTTTTAATAGTGTACTGTTCCACAATGAAAAAGTCATTTTGGGATGCTTAAATGTCGGATTATATATTTCTCAAATAAAATATATTTAATGAAAGAAATTACTTGACTCATTCTTGGACGTGAGTTTAATAAAACCTTGTTTTTCATATCACTATTTCAACTTATATCTAAACATTATTCGACTTTAAACACGTTATCTAACTTTTTTGTAGACCAAAATAATTTTAAAATATAAAAAATAAAAAATAAATATAATAATCTATTTTATTGTTCTCTAAATGCTCACTCAATAAATTATTATTAAATTAAAAAACATCCTAGCACTAAGGCCGCAACAAAAACAACTTTTGTTGCTATCAGGCATTTGTGCCAACTTAATTGTAATAGTAATGAGTAAAAGTTTTGCTCCTCTCTAACAATATCAATCTTTTAATACTCCAAAAATTATCAAAATATCATTCAATTTACCAACATTATTACCAAATTTTAAAATAGATACTACTGCTTTTTTCACTCATCAATTAAATATCAAAAATAATAATTTTCAGGAAAAGTATTTCCATTTCTTGATCATACTAAATACCGCATAACTTTGATGCACTAAAGCTGCAAAATTTTAGTAATGATCGAATCACAAGAAATCTATTAAGAGACTATTTACACAATTTAAACTAATAATCTTTCATCATATAATAAACCATAATCTAGCTCATCATTTCTTAATTAACACCAAATCAACATATTTTAAATTCATAACCTTTCCATCACATAATAAACTTCAAAGCTCAAACCCAAAGCCTTTCCATCACATAATAAACCCCAAAGATCATCATTTCTTAATTAGTACTAAATCAACACATTTTTTAAAATACAAATATCAGAATAATTTTTCTATTTCACAAGAGTCACACCAAGGGGAAAAAAGGAACGAATGGTCAGAGTGGGCGGCTGTAAAGCTGGAGCTGAGACATTTTGCCTTTTCAGCTTTCCTTTCTTCTTATCAACTCAAAGCCGCTCAACTTGTTGGGTATGAGGTTTGTGCAAAATTACAAATATAACCTCTACTTGCATGAATAACCACTAGGCAAAAGATAATGTTTGTTTTTTCATTTCAATAAATAAATTTGCCGTCTTTAGGCAAATCAGGTCAAGTGGTGGGGAACGAAAGAGGAAACCAAGTTGTATTGCAATTTGCTATGGAAGTTGGAAATTTTTGTATTTTGTATTACGTACCATATTTCACATGCTCGAGTGAATGAATTAAATTTTATTGGTAAGTCAAGAGGAGACAGTCATTTGCTATGTAGAATAGAAGCAAAACGTTTAAATTTTTATTAGAAAATTGGCCAGTGAACCATCTTGTGCCATTAACGTTACTATCTTGTTCCTTTATTTTATTTATATTTGTGTTTCGATATTTGCTTAGTGATTCTTTGACCTTAACCTTCATTACTCGTCCCTATCTGATTCACGAGAAATTAGAAAAAGGGTTGATATAATACCACAAACTTAGCTTCTCGAATATATACACTCTCTTAAGTTTATCTACTTTCTTAAATAATAAAAAGAAATAGACTATTAACACCCGTAGCTTTTATTTAATTCTCATGTATGCTAAAAAATTAAGAAGTGATCCATTTAATTTTACTTTAGTACAACAAAATCAGTTAACTACTACTTTTGAAACAAAAGGGTCATTAAGTATTGCCTATATATATCATTAAAAAAAACACTAAACTATTCTTGTGACTAAACAATCACTCAGTTTTGTCCAAGTGTGACAATACCTTTTTTTTTTCAATTATTATTATTATTATTATTATTATTATTATTATTATTATTATTATTTTGAAAAAACAAATCTATTAAAAAGATTCCTTTTTAAAAACATTACAATCGGTAATTGAAAGTTTAATTTTTCGTTTCTCAATGAATCTGAAGAGAGTTAATTACGTCATCTCTAATGGAAAAAGACATTCACGTGGAATGATTTGAGGGGAGAGGTGTTAGCAAAGAAGATGATAATGTGAATAAATTTATCTAACATGAATATGATGTGTTACCAACATGAGTTGTGGTGCAGTAGATAGGGCTGTTTCACCTTTAATCAGAGGTCGAGGGTTCAACCCTAGGTACAGAGAAAACTCTGTTGGAAGCGCTGTCGCCTCAATGGATCCTGCAACGCGTGATTCGGATTAGTTGAGACTCCAATGCGAGCATCGGACACCGAATGGAAAACCATAAAAAGAATATGATGTGTTATTCATATCAAAGCAAGCGAGTGATACAGCATCAACATCAAAAATAGTGTTTAAAACAGATAGTTCGCTCGAAGTGAGGTGCAGATGAAATCTTGTGATGTTAGAAGACTGTGACCACAATTTTATATGAATGCACAAGTGTCTATTAGGCTATTCTTAAAGATGACATTCTCACGTAAGAATTTGGAACTAGTATTTTGAAATATAGTGTATAGATCAAACTCTTTAAATACGTTCTAAGCATATATGGAGTGCTGAAATCTATTTAGCACTGCTGGTTGATGGGGCCATATGAGTATTTATGACATGCTTCTACTTAGACTAATAAGCAAGGTTGGAAAACGAGCTTTCAAAAAGGTAGACTGAAACCAGAGTATTAGCTACGTATTTATTTGAATTCTATAATTTTAATTTTAATTATGTACGCATTTATTTTAAAACTTTATTAATTACTACTGTATTAGAAATGAGCTATAATTTCAACGTGCTTATGCAGCAGATTAATTGCTTTGTGATTTTACTATATCATTTCTAATTAATTATTATATAATTATTATAAGTTATTTATATATTTAAAAAGATATTACTATTTAATATAAAAAATAAAATAGACATTTATGACATGTCTCTTTCAATTACTTCAATTATAATTTTACTAAATATCATCACTAATTAATTATTATAAGTCATCTAAATATTTAAAAATAATAATATTTAATAAAAAAAATTAAAATAAATATAAAATAATAAATTAACTCTTGATGTTTTAAATTAACTTGACGTCTTATATGAGACTCACTTAATTTTTTTTCATAAATATTTTTTATAACTTTGTTATATCACTTTTTACTAAATATCTCCCCAAATTAATTATTATAAGTCATGTAAGTACTAAAAAATTAATAATATTTAATAAAAAATAATATAGACATAAAATGATAAATTAATTCTTGATATTTTAATTGAGCAGGCTGGTTGCTCTGTGATTTTACTATATCACACATAATTAATTATTATAAGTCATTTATATTTTAAAAAATAATAATATTTTATAAAAAAAGGTAAAATAGACATTTATAACATGTCTACTTTAGCTGCTTCAATTATAATTTTACTAAATATTACCACTAATTAATTATTATAAGTCATCTAAGTATTAAAAAGTAATAATATTTGATAAAAAAAGGCAAAATAGATATAAAATGATAAATTAACGCTTAATGTTTTAAATTAACTTGATGTCCTCTATGAGACCCACATAAATTTTTTTCACATATCACTTTTTACTAAATATCTCCCCAAATTAATTATTATAAGTTATCTAAGTATTAAAATACTAATAATATTTAATAAAGAAAAGTAATGCAGGCATAAAATGATAAATTAGCTCTTGATATTTAAAATTAACTTGACGTCTTATATGAGACTCACTTAAAAAAAATTCAAAAATATTTTTTATAGTAATTTTGCTATATTACTTTTTACTAAATATCTCCCCTAATTAATTATTATAAGTCATCTAATATTAAAAAATTAACAATATTTAATAAAGGGTGGAAATCGTTTTCCCTCCCGAAGTTTGTCTTAAAAATCAACCTCCCCCGAACTATCAACAATAATCAACCTCCCCTCTTTATCTCATGCAATGTCCATTTTGTCCTTATAATATGATAAATGTTTATGGACATTACATAAAAACATAAACATTATCTTCATTAAAAAAAAAAATCATATAACAAATCTTCATAAAAACATAAACATTATCTTCTAGGGGAAAAAAAAATACTAATTAAGTATATAAGCTAATGATGATCTTTATGAAGTAAATTAGCATGATATAAGAAAATTAGTTTTATTAATAATAATCAAAACTATAATAGTTATTTTACAAGTGAAAATAATAAGTAATACTAATTTTATAAACATATTTCAATGCAAAAAATACAAACAATAAATAAAAGAGATAAGCCTTTAGTAAAACCTTTATTACATAAAATAGAGCCCACGTCAAAGGTGTTACGTCATCTAAAATGATTGACAAAGGGTATCACCGTTAGCTAAAAAGATTGATAAGGGGTAATAGGACCCTCGTGAAGTTGACGTGTGTCGTAGCAAATTTTGTCATAGTTCGAGGGTACTGGATGTTTTTCTTGAATAAAAATAAGGCCAAATTTTAAAGATTATATTATTTAAATAAATTATAAAATATGTAATACTCTATTAATGACAATCACATCTTATTTACTGATATAAACAATAGATAATATCGTTTCTTATCACTTGATCCTCATACTAAAAATAGAAGTTTTAATTTATCTGTTCAATTTGTGAAATCAAAAGAATTGTATTATATTTTTTTCTACCATTTAGTGTTAAATAACTATATAAAGTAACAGTATAGACAAATTTAAAGTTTCAAATTATTATTAATAAGGTTAATTTAGCAAAATATACCTATAAGTAAAATTTTCTTAAGGATTGTGTTATATCAACAAAAAGTTAAGTAATACGAAACGAATTTAGTAAGAGAGTCATAAAACACGAAAATATACGCACATACATGTACATACATATGTATATATACACATTTAGGGGTGGGTTGTTTAGAAACAAGTTATTTCGGGATTAGTTATTACAAAATAAGTTGTACTAACATGTATGTGTGATAATTTATCTCATCACTGTGGTATAAATGATGCGATAAATAATTTTGCCACTCCCTAATACATATAATTAAAAGCAGGATAAATAATCATGAACTTTATCTCTGAATTATTATAATTATATCTCACACCAAACGACTCTTTAATAAATATAATACTAAAATAACGATCTTAAAAAATAACATTGAATTTTGTGATAAATTTATAAAAAGTATTAATTTGCTTATAAAATTAATTAACTTAAATAAGATACTATAAATATTCATGTTAAAAAAATATTCATTACATATAATATAAAAAGATATTACATAAATATAGAATTAAAATTACAGGGACAGAATGGACATTGCATGGGACAAAAGAGGGAGGTTGATTATTGTTGATAGTTCGAGGGAGGTTGATTTTTAAAACAAACTTCGGCGGGGGAACGATTTTCACCCATTTAATAAATGGGTAATACAGACATAAAATGATATATTAACTCTTCACATTTTAAATTAACTTGATGTCTTATATGAGGCTCACTTAAATTTGTTTCACAAATTTCTAATTAGTTGTTGTAAGTCATTTGAATCATGTTTGCTTCGCTGCGTCAATCGTGATTTTACTAAATCACATTTAATTAATTGTTATGGCCATCTAAGCGTTGTATCACTTAAATTGATGTATGTGATTTATTAGCTCACTTATAAAGGATGATAAACAGATAGCAGATCAACATAATTGTTTGTGTTGTCTGCTTAAATATTTTCTTCTATATTTCTTTATTTTATGTTTCTTTTTAACCTGTTATATATTTGAAAATTACGTACAAGTATTATAAATCATAATAATTGGCAACATAAAATAATTAAAAGGATGTAAAAAAATTTAGTTGACTCGCTAAATTTTATTACTGTCACGTAAATTGGGATCGAAGAAAAAAAATACTATAAATCACAATAATTAATAATTTAAAATATTTTTAAAAAATATATAAAAAAATTAGTTAACTCTCAAAATTGTATCCATACCACACAAAATTAGACAGAGAGTGTAATATATATTATTTTAAAAATTACGTTAAAAGTATGTAAATCATAATAATTAATCTAAAAATATTCTTCACGTCAGGACGGGTCATATCACACCTGGTAAATATATACAAATGTTAATTAGAACTCAATAATTTTAACAAAAAATTAGTACAATTTCAAGTTATAGCTCCGTTTATGCAATGATTAAAGCTTGAGAAGGAACTCTCCTTTTTTTTTTCTTTTTTCTTTTTGTAGGAACATATAACTCGAACTCCTTAAATCAAGAAACAAGAAGCTTGAACACATCATAGGGATTTTATTTCTCAAATGAACCTAGTCTGCAGAGATTTTATTTCCTCACTTATGTCATAAGACGAAGTACCAATGACCATAGTAGAAAGCTAAAAAGAAAAACAACTACTTACTTGGTATGCAAAAACCGTTGTGACACGAGAAATCATTCCCTATATAAATTTCAACAAAGGCTTTGAAAGAAAATATTGATATATAGGTGAAAGATCTAAATAATTGTGTGAAAGTTGTTGTGCATTAAAACACTTGTATCCTGTCAACAAAACTCCCTCCGACTTATTTTAAGTGATCGTTTAGCCTTTTAAATTTGGTTCACAATTATATCATTTTAAGAAATAAAAAAAAAATAATTTATTTTTCTAAATAAAACCTTGCTCCAATAATTTCTTTTTTTTTTTTTCATAATTGAGGAAAGATTAAGGACAATTTAGCGAAGTTATTTTTTAATGATTGCATCAAAATAGTAAAAGACGCTGAAAATGGGCCAGTAGGAACAATTATGTAACAATTAACTCATGCTGTCATGGAAATGAGAAACTCAAAGACTATTACTTTATCTAATACTATTTCATTTCTTGAACGCGAACAATAATGAGAAAAGTCTTCCATAAAATTGATCTATTAATCTTATTCGCTACTCAATCAATATATTTTTTCAACTAAAAAAGATTAAAGATTCTAACAATAAAAGCAATTACGATAAAAAATATTAAAGATTCTAACAACAAAAGCACTATCGATAACAACATGCAAGTTTTAAGATTTGTGTTATTTTTTCTTTTAAATCTATTAACTACGTACTCCCTCCATATCAATTAAAACTAATTATTTCAATTTACTCGTTAAATTTATGATATAAAGAAAATTCAACGATAGTTTTTAATCTTTTTACCTTTGATAGTAGTAGTTAATTTTTGAGTTTTAAAATATTATTAATAATATTAATTTAATAAAATATATATTTATCTGAAACTTTTATAACATATATGTTAAATCAACAAGGATCAAGTAATACGAAACGAATAAAGTAATTAAATAGCATTATATAACTCGAAACATGACATAAATGAGTAGAAGGATTTAATAACTAAAACTTTTATAGGAGATTTGCTAAATCAATAAGGGGTTGTTTGGTTGGGAACAAGTTATTCTGAATTAGCTATCCCATCATATATATGGAATAACTTATTTCATCATGAAGATATAAATAGTGAGATAAATAAATTCAGACTAACTAATACCTCTAATAAAATATAAAATAAAATAATTTTATATTTTATCTTAAAATTATTATATCTTATATCTCGCAATCAAGTAATATGAAATGAATAATTAAATAGGGTCACATAACTTCGAAGGGGACGGGACGAGTGGAAAAGAATATACATGTTGCATATTTACATTTACTTCAAATTGTGAGCGATGGATCATGGGAGGGATGGACAGGGGGTAGTTCCAAGCTTGAAAATTGTGTCAAAAAACATAAATACAAATTAACAAGCTGTCCTCTAAGAAAAAAGAGTCATTTTCCATACCTTATCCAGCCTGTATAAAATATCCTCTATATTTTAATTATAAAGAGGTCACCAAAACACCAAAAAAAAACTATTGTTACTTTTTTAATAAAGAAAAATCCTCTAAAAGTGACGATTAAGTAAATAACACGTCAGACCTAATCTAGAACCACATCCCTTCGACCACCAAAATACCCCATTATTAACCCCGACATAATCTAACATTTGATCATGAAATTTTTTTTTAAAAAAATTAAAATTATTTTAGTTTTAATAAAAAATATATTTTTTATTGTTTTCAAAATTATTTTATTTTATTAAAAAATAAAAATAATAATGCTCGATCATAAAAATTGGTTCAATAAAAATTATTTTTAAAAAATGATTTTTTTAACTTATTTTCACCTTTATTTACCTCATAAAATTTTAAAAACAACTCTACATATTTTTCACTTCTATTTTGGTCACAAAATTTTACTTATTTTCATCTTTATTTACCTTATAAAATTTCAAAAACAACTCTACATATTTTCACTCCTATTTTGGTCACAAAATTTCAAAAACAATTTTAATTTATATCCATAATCATGCACAACACCAACTTCAATTTCAATTCCAACTTTAATTCAAAAAATTATTATTTTTATGATCAAATGACGACTAAGTTATAGTGGTATGAAAAATATTTTTTCATCTTTAATTATAGAGTTCAAGTTTGGATACGGAACATGTAGTCGCTTTTGGGAATATCTTAGTTTTTCCTTTTTATAGTGGGATTGTTTTATATAAATTTGAATTAATCGAGTTTTAATGTATAGTCACGTTTTAATGCAGATATCGAACATTAAATGTGAAACAAAATAAAACCAAAATCCATAGGGGCATTATCGTCAATCAATCACCTCACCCCACAATTTGCCTGATACGCGTATCCAATGAGGCCATTATTCCATCGCCATTACCGACCTCTCTCCTCCTTAAAACCTCCATTTCCCCTTCGCCTCTTTCCCATTTCATCTTCCAAACCAAACCACAAATTCCTCTCTCTCTCCTCAAATTTCATATTTTCTCTTTCTTCATTTGCAATCGAATTCTCTAATAATTTAATTTTTACACAGAGAAAAAAATGGCTCAGAGAACGGAGAAAGAAGAGACGGAGTTCAAGGCAGTACCTGAAACAATAACGCTTTGCATCAACAATTGTGGAGTCACCGGAAATCCAGCAACAAACAATATGTGTCAAAAGTGCTTCAACGCAACCACCGCTGCTACCTCAACTTCCTCCAGCTCACCGACGGGATCCGCCGTGACTATTCCCCAAAAATTCGCCGAAAAATTAACCAGATCAGAAAAATCTCCTAGATTTAGCTCGTTGAGGTCATCGTCGGACAGGAAGTCGTCCGATCTGGAAAGGATGAGTCAAGATCTGAAGAAAGTAAAGCAAGAGGATGATCAGCTGAAGGACAGCTTACCGCCAGCTAAGAGAGAGGTGAACCGTTGCTCCGGTTGCAGGAGGAAGGTAGGATTGACCGGATTCCGATGCCGATGCGGCGAATTGTTCTGCGGTGAACATCGATACTCCGATCGTCATGATTGTAGCTATGACTACAAAACCGCCGGTCGAGAAGCCATCGCGAGGGAGAATCCGGTCGTTAAAGCAGCAAAAATCATTAAAGTTTGAAAAGGAAAACACGAAAATCGCATCTTTTTTACCTTTAACTATCAAATTTCAAATGATGAGCGATCGAGAGAGATCGAATTCCGATCTCCATAACTGCTGCTGCTGGCTATTATGCTTTTCGTCGTCGGAGATGAGCACAACGAACGCAAAAAAAAAAAAAAAATCAACCTAGAGAGAAATTCGAAAATATATATTTTCATCTATATATTTATATAATTCGAAGTGAATTTGTTGTGTGAAAAATCTCCCTCTTTGAATTGTTATTGAAGAATTAAATCCTTTTTAATTTTTTTCCAGTGTTCTTTTTCTGATTCGATTATTGAGAAATAGCAACAGAAAGATTGTGGCTTTGCAATTTTTATGTTCTTCGTTTAATCCTTGTTTGTTTACTGTGCAAAAAATGGAAATGGAATGGAACTTTTGATCACCTTCAAAGAGCAGCAAAGTATCATTTTTTTTCAGAGAAGCAAACGCGGTTTAACTATCATTTCCGTGACGGTGAGTGGCATGCCGTCGTAAATTAATGGGAAGTGTCGGGGTTATGTGTTATTTGAATTTTCTTAAAGTAAAAGATAAGATATGAGGAAATAGAAAGTATGGGGCCCACTAGGCGGCCAAGTGGTGGATGGTATCGTGATAAATTGGGAATGAATCGAGGAGACGTGAAAATGATGTAACGGAGAACTCGTTGGTTTTGAGCAGTCGCTATTTTTTATTGTGATGTTACACCATTGTTTTAAACTAGTTACGTGTATACATTATACTGTAGCATTAACTTTTTATTTTTAAAGAAAAAATTGACGTTATAATACTTTTAAAAAAGTTAATTGGTTGTTAAATTATAAGGGTAAATTTAAAAAAAAAATTAATGATTCACTTATTTTGGAACACTAATAAATATCTTAATAATTCATTTATTTTGAAATGGAGGAAGTATTTGTTTACAAATGTGAATATAATAATTAAATTTAATATTTTTGAGTATTTAAAGATGAATAATTTATTTATTAAACCTAATCTTTATCGAAAATATTTCTAAAAGACTATTGATATTCATCTACCACTTGTAAATTGTAATAAAACAATATAATGATAGAGATATCAAAATAATATAATTAAATTTAATCGTTACACATAAAATAATTCTCAAACCCGTCTGACATTCATCTACCATTTGTAAACTATAACAAAATAATTTGATAATAACGATATCAAAATAATATAACTAAATCTAACATTTACATTAAAAAAAAAATATCTCAAAGCAGAGATATTAAAATAATACAATTAGACCTAACATTTACCTAAAAAATTTCTCAAAACCGAATAACATTTAATTAGACCTAACATTTATCTAAAAATTTCTTCAAGCCGACCAACATTTATATATCACATGTAAATTATAACAAAATAATACGATAAAAAAGATATTAAGACAATACAATTAAACTTAAAGTTTACCTATAAAAATGTCTCAAAGCCGATCGACATTCATCTACGAACTGTAAACTATTACAAAATAATAAACTAATAGAGATACTAAGACAATACAATTAAACTTAACCTTTGCGTAAAGGAAATCCTTAAAGTTGACCGAGTCATCTGTAAATTAAAATAAAACAATAAGATAGTAAAGATATCAAAACGATACAATTAAACCTTACGTTTACACAAGCAATTCTTCAAAGCCAACCGATATATATCTATGACCTGTAAATTAAAACAAAACATTACAATAGTAATCACAAAACTTCGATTTTGATAAAAATAATTATTTTTTGAGCGAAAATTTTAACCCTAAAGGATGACTTGAATGAACGTCAATATGCATATAACAAAGCATCAACTTCAACTTCCGTGACAAAGCAAAAATAAAAGAACATACATAAATGTGAAATAGCACATACAAATATTGAAAATTATATAAATTAACTTGAAAAAAAAAAAAAACAATAAAGATGCAAATTGAGCTCAAATACCAATTATCTATGAACGAATTTATTTTTACCATATATAACAATTCATAGAATAATTTCATAAAAAAAAAAAAATACTTACTTGCAAATTCAACAGGTACATATCTTATTGTATATTTAGGAATTATTAATATAGTATCTTCCTTAATACTATACTAAGTTAAGTACAACAAAATATTCAAATACGGAGTATACCCTTAAAATAGTGATAAGTAAACTCTTTGCATCAACCCGACTCTTATAATGGTTACCTTAATAGACTTCTATTGTAGAAGTATTTTTTTAATTGAACAATACAAAAGAAAATATTAATTAATTATTATTTCACATTTTTTAGGAGATTCGTATATTTTAAAAGATTTAGTTAATATAATAAAAAATAATTAAATAATAAATTAAAAAATAATAAAAAAACAGTTTTATTTGAAGAAGAATCTTTTAATGAAGGACAAAATATTTAAATTACTTTTCTAAGGTCTTCACACTTTTAATATACAAGTTAGTGAATGTGGGCATGGATTTCAATGTCATCATGCTATGGATTGGTTGTATTCTTTTTATGTATACAACTCGTACCTTGCACGTGTAATTTTAATTATTTAAAATTAGATGATTTTATTTATTACGAAAATTTTTAATAAAGTAAAAAAAGTTCAAATCACTTCTCAAAATTCATTCACACTTTACTTCTCAAAGACTTTTCGCACTTTAATATAATAATGTGAACATAATATATATTTTATTAGAGTTAATACATAAAAATGACTTTAAACTTGACACCAAATTATAACTTTGACCTTAAACTTTGATAGTGCACAAATGGGACCTTTAACTATTCAAAATCTGAACAAATATGACCTCCGATTTTGCAACCTCATGCGTGAGTCTCACTCGCGCCTACGTAGAAAGGTAATTCAATCACACGGTGTCACGTCGTTAAAAGGGCTGACTTGGAGAGAGGTCATATTTGTGCAGTTTTAAATAGTTAAATGTCATATTTGTGCACTGTCAAAGTTTTGTTTTTTGTGTTGAAACGACGTCGTTTTGATTATTATTATTATTATTATTGTTATTATTATTATAATAATAATAGTTTTATTATTTATTTCTATAGTAGTAACACCTAACTTTTTTTTTAATTTTAAAAAAATTATTATTATTATTATTATTGTTTTATTTATTTCTATAACAACAACACCTAACTTTTTTTTTAATTAAAAAAAAACAACCACTAGCTGGGATCGAACCCGCACAGTAGGCTGAAGGAAGCACTCAAGAAGAGCAAATAACACCACTGGGCTATCTAAGTGCCTTATTTCATGTGGTTCAACATTAATATACGTACATAAATATACATTTTCTATCTTATATATATACAAAGTAATTTTTTTACCGAGGGGGTTTGGGTGAACCTCATGGCAACCACGTAGGTCCGCCCCTCGTTAATTTAATAATGTTTTAATAACATTTTAATTAAGTTAATTTGATAACGTTAATCTAATATACAACTACTACTATCCTTAATAGCATTAATTTAATAACGTTTTATTAAAACTATAATTTTTTTATTATTAGTATAGTTTCATCTTTAATTTAATATTTAAATAAATAATATTTTGATATTATGTAACTTAAATTCGTCCTCTGCTTTATAATATATATACATACCCGCTCGATTTTTTCATATGAGGCTGACCCGCCTAATTAATAAATGTTCAATATTGCTCTTTTTCCGCAATGACAAAAGAAATTAGATGTCATTTTCATCTTTGAGCTGAAAATAATGAAAAAATAACAGTGAAGAGTTATTTAAAGGTCATATTTGTGCAGATTTAATAGTTAAAAGTTATATTTGTGCACAGTCAAAGTTTAAAGTCATATTTATGTATTATACCCTTAGATTTTAAGCTGGACGCGCCCAATTTTGCGTGTTGAACACACGTTTTGCCACGTAGGATTGGAGATCATATTTGTGCAGTTTTGAATAGTTAAAGGTCATATTTGTGCACTGTCAAAGTTTAAGGTCAAAGTTATAATTTGGTGTCAAGTTTAGGGTCATTTTTATGTATTAACTCATTTTATTATAAGCACATATATAATTTACCATTAAAAGTTTCAAGTGGTTAATGAATCATCATTTTTGTATTTGTAATCGTAAAATTAAAAAATATACTAACATTTTTAAAACAAATTTATCGTTTTAACTATAGATACTATCCAAGTTTCATTGAATAAGAAAATTCTATACATGAATTTTTTTTTTCCTACGTACATTTTGGAACCTGCAAAAGTAAGGACAAAAAAAAAAGCAACTGAACAGAAATCAATAAAGAAAGATAAAGAGGATGATGACAATGAACGTAATAATATGACTCAAATCAAAATTAAAATAAGAAGAAAATTAAAAATAGAATAAACCAATATTTATATTTCTTGTAAAATTTGATTAAAAATATCACTTAAATAGAGTGGTAATTTTTTTTTTTACATAAGGTAATAATTAATAATTTTATTTCTTAGCAATTAATTATATAAGAAGACAATAATATTTTCATTCCAAATAAACAAAACCCAAACAAAAATAATCAATTCTTAGTTCTTTTTATTCCACGCCGCAATTACAACGTTTAACCAGAAGAAAAAATCTCGTTCTTCATTTTCCTATTTTATCGATAAAAATCTTTCCAAAGTAAAACTTTTATTAAATATTTCCTTTTATTATATACCTTAGAACTTCCTTTTTAAATATATTTTTATTTATCATATATATTAGAATTTCACAATAAATATATTTAATTAATTTTTAACTTTTAAATATTAAAAAAATAATGAAAAGACTATTTTGTCTAAAATACAAACTTTTAATAAAAGACAAAAAATTTAAATCACTGTTCTAAAGGTTTTCACACTTTTAATATATTATAGATAAGTTCTTTTAACGTGGTACACGTCACTTAATATTTGGGTGATTTGCAAAATTTATTTGCAAATTTTTTGAGTTGAAATAATCGTTACGCTAGCGAAAGAAGTGGCAAAAGAACATCAACAAGAAGAATTAAAAGCAATCAATTTTAAGTAGTCATTTGGTGGAAGGGATAAAAAAATAATTCTAAAATAAAATTTTGGAGTTAACATTATTTCATGTTTTGGTATCAGGTATCTCCGTCCTTTCATTTTATATGACATAGTTTTGATTGAACATGGAATTTAAGAAATAAGAAAAGATTTGATGATGTTTACCAAATTATTCTTTATTAAAAAATGTACTATTATCATGTTTAATTACATGAGACCTTTTAAGCGGAATCAATAAGAATAAAAGTGAAATTGTGTCTTTAAACGATTACCAGATAAGAAAATGTGACATTCTTTTTGGACCAAAAGAAAATAACAACACATAAAATGAGACGGAGGAAGTATAAGTATTACTTAATACCAAAATTATTTTTACTATTATTTATATCACGGAAAAGGTTCAAAAATACCCCTGAACTATCTGAAATAGTTCAAAAATATCTCTCATTAGATTTTTGGCTCATAAATATCTCTCCGTTAAATATTTGGCTTAAAAATACTTCTCCCTCTAACAAAATTCCACCAAGGATGCTACCTGAATAAAAATAGCCACCTGAATATTTCAGAATTCCACCAAGAAGGCTACCTGAATAAAAATAGCCACCTAAATATTTCATGTCACTGTCCACGTGTATAATTCTTTTTTAAAAGGCCAAACCCATCGATAGGACCACAAATTTGTCTTGAAAATTCACTTAGACCCCTAAACTAAGACTTATACCTATCAGACCTCTAAACTTCCGAATTTTGATCCAATTGGACATTTTTTCCCCATGTTTCATCACATTATCAGCGCGTGTTACTAAGCACGCTTACGTGGATAATTAATTCATTCAGTATTTTTCACGTGGATTAAACATATTGCTTTCTTTTTTTTAAATGCTGAACCTTCTTCTCCAAATATACAGTCCCTTCCCCCACCCCCCGCTCCCCCACCCCCCAATTTACTCTCCGCACACACAAAACATGCGCACAAACCCACATCATCATCTTCATTTTTCTTCTTCTACACAATAACCCACACACTTACACACCACAGACCACAGAATACACATACATGGGGAAAACACACACACACCATGAACGTGAAAGAAAAATAGTAGATTTTGCTCGATGGAGAAGTAGATGGAGATGATAAATTTCATCGCCACCAACACCAATTCAGCTTCTTGAACAAATTTGTTGTCTATTTTATCCACTTTTTAGACAATTTGGGGTTTCAAAATTTTCACCTTTTCATCTTCTTGAACAATTTGGGTGTCCATGTTTTCACTTTTTGGACATTTTGGTTGTCCATATTTTGTAATTTGGGTGTCCATATCTTTCACTTTTCCAGATTCTTGAATAATTTGGGTATCCAATTCATTCAATTTGGATAAAATTGCATCACTTGAAATTGAAAACACATTGGAATTACGAGTAAAGTATATAAGATCACAGTGCAATCAAGAAATTGATTTTTGAAAAGGGAATTAACTTAAAGTTGAAATTGATTAAGAAATCGATCCAATTACTCCTCAAGTTTACTGTTTGTTTTCCAACTGATGAACAAAATTAAGTTTCAGAAAAAAAAAGAGAGAAAGAAGATGAAGAGGGGGCATGGGGGGGGGGGGGGGGGGGGGGGGGATATATATGGTTTTTTTTTTAAGTTTTGTTTTATTAATAATATTTTGGGGCCCTCAGTGCCTTGTGGCACCTTTTTATTCAAAATTTAGTAAAAAAAATACTACTCACGCGCCTCCAGAGAGTAGACAGCACACGGTATGCCATGTAGGCAAAAATTGTTCAATTAAAATAAAATTCGGGGGTTTAGGGGTCTGATAGGTACAAGCTTTAATTTAGGGGTTTAAGTAAATTTTCGGGACAAGTTTGAGATCCTATCGATGGGTTTGACCTTTTTAAAATCCATCAACCCATAAGTTTAATAAATGACCCGACCTGACCCAATAGCTAAAGCTACCAAGCCAATTACTTTGCAGAAAGATAATTCTGCTCAGGAGATATCTAAGTCACCTGCATCAGCCATGTCATCTTGGGCGAAAACCTTAATACTTTCCATAGCCTGTAGCACCTGGACAACAGGGGTCAACGGGTGGAGATACTGCGACATCTACCTTCTCACGTTTTGCTAGTAGACTTTGTTTGCCATTCACTTCAAAAGCTTCTGAGGCAAATGATTGCGCTGAAAGCAACTATCCAACCACACAATCAGGTGTATTTGAATCAACCACTTAGGCATAATATGCGTAAACACCTTTTGGGCACGTTTGGTATGAGGAAAAAGATATAGCTAATTCTTGGATAATCTTGAGTTTTGCCCTTCTATTTGATTGTGCTAACCCTCAATTTTACAGTATACTAAGTACCAACTATCCTAATCTTATGCATATGGTTGTTATTTCATGGTTCACAGTGGCGGAGCCAAACTTATGGTTGTTATTTCATGGTTCACAGTGGCGGAGTCAGACTTTTGGTTAAGGGTGTTCATATTTTTTTCTTGGGCAAAAAATTATTTTAAAAAAAGAAAATAAAGCATTGCTGCACGTGTCAAGGTTCGAACCCGGGTTGTTGATGCGGAAATGCACATTCTTGACCACTGGACTATGCTTCTCTAGCTTGTTAAGGGTGTGCAACAACATGTATATAACCATAAATATCTATATTTAACCTATATACTCGAAAAAAATTTCTGACGAAGGGTGTTCATCTAACCATCCTTCGTCGGTTGTGGCTCCGCCACTGAATTGGTTCATATTTCAAGATGAGTGCGTTGTTGAGTGAAATGTTAATTTTGTCAAAACAACAAGGAAGTTGTATTTCTCCTGTAACAATATAATAGAAAAAAATTTAACCTCCCCCCCAAAAAAAAACACAATACTCTATAGCAGAAAAAAGCTCATATATATGTGAAAAGATTGCATCATCATCTTAAATTGAAGACTTCATGTACCAAATCTGAATTTGATCATAGACTTAAATAATATCATATCTTATCCAAGTAGAATCTACTTGGTGAAAGGTAATAAAATAATTTGAAGTATTCCTGTTACCAAAAGCTTCCGACATTGCTACAAATTTTAGGAGCAAATAAAGCTTTTTTAGAAAATTGGAGAATAAGAAGTACAATTTTAAAAGGAAGAGGAAAGCATTAATTTTAGTCAAGTGAACTGAAAAGGAACCCTAATTTGATTTTTCAAGATTCATCGATTTCTTTGGGAAGTTAAATGAGGAATTCTGATCAAATTATTCGCTAATTGGGGTCTTTTGGCTATTGTGTCATGTCAGGTTATCTATTAAGCTTATGGGTTGTTGGATTTTAAAAAAGAATTATACACGTGGACAATAACATGGAATATTCAGGTGACTATTTTTATTCAAGTGGCATTCTTAGCAGAATTCTGTTAGAGGGGTATTTTGAGCAAAAAATCTAACGAGGAGTATTTTTGAGCTATTTCAGATAGTTCTGGGGTATTTTTGAACCTTTTTCGTTTATATTAAAATGATGAAATTACTATCCAATATGAAGAGTGAGACAAAATGATCCCACAAAATATTCCTACTTATCCCCTCTAGTATACCAAACGACTCATAATTATAATAGACTAGTTTTGATATATTAGTATGACTTTGTATACAAAATTATTTTTATTCAACGTAGTTGTATTCAATTAGTGGCATATAAGCCATTGACATATCATACAACAACAATAGAATATTCAGTGTACTCCACAAAGTGGGATATGAGGCCATTAGCGTATCATATCATGTTATTACGATATTTTGTTATACTCACTCAACCTGGTTGTCTTGTGGAAACACTCAAAAAAAAGAAAGAAAATGCATTTTTTTTGGTAAGTACGGAAATATTAAGAACAAAACAAGTTTAGTACAGACTGTCAACTTTCTAGTCGGGTACAAAAATATGAGTATCAGGATCCTGATAATTAGTACAAGGATTGATTTTCCTAGTATAATCAGTTCCTAGAATGTCTGTCCAGACATGTTGTTGTGCATACACCGAAGGAACTGCCAAAAAGTTAGTACGCCCAAAGATTTTTCTTTTCGCTCCTTCTTTGGCCAGGAAGTCAACAATATTATTTTGCTCTCTAAAATAGTGGCTCACTGGTAGATGTCTCACCCTTTTCAACACACACATGCAAGATTCGAGAATAGGATTATAATGTATATTACCAAATTTTAACATATAAATTACCTCCATGGAGTCTACATTGATTTCAACAGGGAATAATTTTTGGTCCTTTACAAGCTTGAGACCTTCTAGGAGAGCCAAGAGCTCCATTTGATTATTGGTTGTGTGGGGGAATCCCGTAGTGAATCCAATAACCCAATTACCTTGATGGTCTCTAATAGTGCCTTCTATACCCCCTACGCCTGGATTACCTAAGCAAGTATCGTCAGTGTTAAGCTTGTATGTTCCCCTCACCGGGGAAGGGGGAGCTAATGAACTGATATGGTGGCTTATTAGGAGGGATTCAAAATAGGAGGGGTAAGAAAGGAGTATTCAATAGCATTGGCATAGACATTTTTGAAAGAAGGAGAAGAATTCATGTTGTTGAAGATGCTTTCATTCCTACACTTTCAGATTTCCCAGAGGCTAAAAATCACAAGAATTTGAAGACTAATGTGTTGGTCATCCATAATATTTTTGGACCATTCTCTTACAATTTGCATGAAATTATCGCTGGTAAGGTTAGCGATATGAGGGGTGTTACAATTAATTTTTTGGAATATTTCAGTCCATAAGGTAGTGTCACGATTGCAAAACTAGAAAATATGAGGTATATCTTTCTCCTGATTTGTGCAAGATTTACAGCAAGGGTCAATAGGTAGCCCCATTCGTATAAGAGTAGAACTACGGGGAAGCCTATTGTGGTTAAGAAGCCACAAAAAGTGCTTTATCTTGTTAGGAACTTTCAAGGACCAAATTCAATTGAAACTACTATGACAATCAAGTGGGAGCATCTTGGAAGTGATCAAATTGTAAGCACTCTTGCTAGTGAAAGTGCTCTGTCCAGTGAGTCTCCAAGTCTCCAGAATGGGTAATCAGCCTCATTGGTCGTATCCGGGAAAAAGGTGTTGCTGATAGAGTGGATAATAGACTTCGAAAACTGAAACGGCAAAAAGGAGAAGTCCCATGTACCATTGATCCAAAGATTTGAAACTTTCAAGTCTCTAAGATTGTTCGGCATAAGGCCCTGGATAATTGTACAGAGAGGTTCAATGTTGGGCAGCCATCTGTCTGTCCAAAAATTGACCTTATTTCCATTGTGGATGATCCACATTGAAGCCTCCGAACAGATTTTGAGGCCCTTGGTAACGTTTTTCCAAGTTCTAGAGAACTCTGAATAGGGTTGGTGGAGCTGGTATTGTCTTTGGAAAATATATTATGTATATAAAATGACATAAAAATATGCTAGCTTATATAATTTGTGACTTTATCTCTTCTTTATAATGGAATAGTTGACAATACTGTGAATTTTTTTGAAAAAATATAAAATTTACAAAAATATTTGAATTATTTATTTTTATTTTATAAATTTCACAAAATAGGTAAATTGTCCAATTTTATTTTATGAAATTTATAAAATATTTGAGTTATTCATTTTTATTCTATAAAAAGTGTAAAACTCACAAAATATATGAGCTATTCATATTATGTAAATTTTAAAGTATAACTCACAATTTAAGTGGCCATAGCAGTCACTAGTTTGTGGTCAAACAGGATCTTGTTTATCCTAATAACGTCATATAACCCCGCTCTTGATATATAGTGTATGACACAATTGTGAGGGAGGTTATGGTTATAAAAAATGTCCCATGCCGATTCAACTTTCTGGGACACACTAACATAGAAATAGAGCCCTCCCATATAGTTTCTCCTGAGACGCTGTAATGTAAGTAATTAAGCATTAAAAGGTTCTAGGTGCAAGATGCATGACATAATGCATCTCTAAACATAATATTAAATGTTATTTAATAAATTATCAGAAATAAACATTTATTATAATTTCTTTAATATTGATAATATTACACAAGTTCAATCTAATTTTACAAGTATAATTTTTTTCAAACCACTTAACAATATTAAATTAAATATTTATTTTACTAAATTAATATTATTAATAATACTTTTCTTTTCCTTTTGGCAAAATTATAGAAAAAAAATTAAAGTTTACATATTCATTTACGAGGTTGCACTTCTTCAACCCCAAGAAGCCATGATCGCTTGTTTTATACCACTTTATTGCTTTGATTAGCAATTCAACACATATACACTGCAAATAACACTATCATACTTGATAATTTTCATTTTTTTAATAATCGAGAAATTTAGTTTTTTTTTCTGCTTCTTGGGCTCAATCGAATTTGACAATTTAAAGGGAGAAGTGTAACTCATTATCTTATGCTTACGATCGAATTTGACAATTTAAAGAGGAAAGGGAGAAGTGTAAATCAATATCTTATGCTTATTTGACTTAAATGTACATTATAGAGGAATTCCTCCAGACATTAATTACTACACTAAAGTACAACGTCTATTGTTTCCAAATCTAATTTCATGTAGTTCAAGTAAATAAATACTAATAAATTATAACGTATGTTTGTATGTCAAGTCATCCAATAACACAAAAATAAGATTTCTGCTAAATAATACGACCCAGTGAACATGATTGCTATGTTGAAATTTAAGGGCACAATTACTCATTTCTTCTAGTTATAAAAAGAAAAAAACATAAAGAAACTTACTTGATTGTTCCAAATAAGCTATGTTACAAACGACACAAATCACTGCTACACTTAAATTTTAGGTACATAGACAATGAAATTTTGTGGACTCTACAAAAAGAGTTCAATTTTGGTTAGAGTTCTTGAAAGCTACTTTACCCTAAATCTAGCTTGATGGATACTCAACTTAAACCCTAAGTTATGCCTACATAAAGGGGGCAAATATACTTTAAAGAGGGATATCTCAAAAATTCACGGAATATTCACAAAGAGATCAAAAATCTGAAAAGTCTCAATAATTCATGGGATATTCATAAAGATCAAAACCCTCTCTTCTTGATAATCAAATACCTCAAGAAGAGATATCAAATCAAAATATTCCTACGTTCGAGAAATACGCCACTAACGACCCTCGAATTACGAAGAAATTCATATCCAAATCTTCATACATTCGAGAAATATGCTACTGACGGTGCTTGAATTACGGAGAAATCACTAACGACCCTCGAATTACGGAAAAATTCATATCCAAATCTTCATACATTCGAGAAATATGATACTGACGGCGTTCGAATTATGGAGAAAATCAAGAGAGAAGAATCAAGTACCCATATTCTTGATCAATAAAATTATTGTTTCTTCGTATTTTTATTTGTGCATGAATTAAATTATGTTGGAAACAAATTGACACGTCCAGTGGGACCAAATCTGCCCTTCATATCTTCTCTCATAAATCAAATATGCAAATTTGTAGCCGCAGGATCGTAAAGATGGAAGCGGTACTTCAAGATTTGTCTTTGAATTTCATCAAATCTACACTCCGACAAACCTTGAAGCAGGGGACATTTGTAGACATTGAAATTTCGTGGACTCTACAAAAAGAGTTCAATTTTGGTTAGAGTTCTTGGGGGCTACTTTACCCTAAATCTAGCTTGATGACTACTCAACCTAAACCCTAAATTATGCATATATATAAAAGGGACAAATATGCCTTTAAAAAGGCATATCCAGTATCTCACAAATTCACGGGATATTCACAAAGAGATCAAAAATCTGAAAAGTCCCAATAAATTCATGGGATATTCATAAAAGTCAAAACCCTCTTTTCTTGATAATCAAATACATCAAGAAAACAAACCCTCCTTTGAATCCAAATGTTCCTACGTTCGAGAAATATGCCACTAATGACCCTCGAATTACGGAGAAATTTATATCCAAATCTTCATACATTCGAGAAATATGCTACTGACGGCCCTTGAATTACGGAGAAAATCAAGACAAAAAAATCAAGAGAGGAACAAATTTGTACCCCATCGTTTATCAATAAAACTATTGTTTTTACATATTTTTATTTGTGGTTAAAGTTTATTTTCCAGGAATAAAATTATGTTGGAAACAAGGACTTATTAGTCTTTTTTCAAATTGATTATATACCTTCTATTGATGTTGATTTGAGGTGTTAATTCGTAACATAATAACTGTTCAAACAAGAAACTAACCAAATAAATTTGCAACAACCAAACAACACTTACAAAATCATTCACTAAAATAATAATTTGAACCAACAATTTCAACAAAATAAATTCAGAAAATTACCTCAATTTGAATCGTAATAGTTTCTCGATTTTCAAGCACCGAACTACAACTACATGAAATCACTAAGTAAGAATCGGCTAAAATTTTTCTTGAAAAGACTAGATGTGGGAAATCAAAGTGGAGGGAATCAGAATTTGTAGGGTTTAGGTGTTTGTTTTCAGAGAAATAAGGGCAAAGAGAAATTGGAGGAGGGGGGAGGGGGAAGGAGGGCGGCGATTAGAAAGATGGGAGTGTTGTATATAAGGTATAAAACTCACATATTTTATGAGCTTTATAAAATAAAAATGGATAACTCACATGTTTTGTGAGCTTTATAAAATAAAAATAAATAACTCAAATATTTTGTGAATTTTATACTTTTTCAAAAATATTTTCAGACGTTACCAATCATTCCATTAAAAAGATGGGCTAAAGCTCATAAACTATGTGAGCTTGCTGCTTGCCTATTTGGTGTTATTTTATGTACGTGGTGTATTTCAGTGTTTCCTATGGGGTCTTTTTTGATCGTGAACACTTATAGATTGATATGATATTCTTTTATACTTAATTTTTGTTGGTCTTATTTAATGGCTAACAAATCATTATGAATTATCACGATTTCAAAAATGCTGACAAAAAAGAAATTGAATTTGTAAAACAGGTGCATGATTATAATGTCTCGATATGACTTGATGTTATTTTTGATTTAATTGTCTTATTGAATTACTCACCATTTATATGCATCGTCATGATTTCAACTCTACAAACAAAAAAAAAGAAACATATATATTTCAAAAATATGACTTGCATGATAGATAGATATGGTTTTTTGTTTGAGTTCAAAATCGAGAGGGCGTCATGCAGAAGTTATTAGTTACAAATTATGAGACGATAAATCAGACGACACATGAAAATTAAATTAAAAATATATTATTGGATATGGTTTGGCCAAACTGCCTACATATTAAAAATAAAATTAAAAATCTTAAAACTTATTGGGAGAAATCTCCCTCTAAACAAAGACTCTTTAGATACTATATTGTGGATGCTCTTGTGTTATGGTATGAGAAGGGGTCTTCTATTTATAGATGTCCAAAACTTTTCCTTCAAGAAAGAGATTAGCCAAATATGGAAAAGAATTATATTTTTTCTTTCAGGAAAAGTAAAAGTAATTATGGTAACTTTTATTTTCGTTCTAAGAAAAAGTAAAACTTAAATATAGTAAGAAAATCAGGGTAAAAACACTAACAAATCTCCCCTTTTTGGCTTGATTTTCTTCAAAATATTCTTGATCCTCCTTCTTCTTGTGCATGATCTTCGTTCTTCGTATATATTCTTCAAATATCACTGCTGTTTGGCATATTTAAAAATGGAGCTTTTGAGTTAAAAGTATATAAGCCCTTTTCGGGTTAAAAATATTGGAGCAGGATTGTTGAAAATATGATTAACAATTATCTCCACATGTAGTTTTTGGACATATATCTTCATTATCATCAAATTAATTACAACTTTGTTCAACAATTGGACCACCGATTTATTGAACCGTGGGCTCTAATACCACTTGTTGGGTTCGAAATCGAGAGGGCGTCATGCCGAAACTTTTAGTTTGCAAACCATAAGACGATAAATTAGACGACACATGAAAAATTAAACTAAAAATATATTATTGGATATGGTTAGGCCAACGGCCTACATATTAAAAATAAAATTGAAAATCCTAAAACTTATTGGGAGAAATCTCTCCCTAAACAAAGACTGTTTAAAGCCTACATTGCGGATGCTATTGTGTTATGGTATGGGAAGGGGGTCTATTTATAGATGTCCAAAACTTTTCCTTCAAGAAAGAGGTTAGTCAAATTTTAAATATAATAAAAAAATCATCGCAAAAACCCTAACACTTTGTAATATACTCGATTTAGCTATTATATTGGACTACTCACGTTATCATGCTAGATCATCATAATTTTAAGTCTCTCTCACACAAAAAATTTAAAATGTGATATGCAAGTCATGACAAACATGTGTAAGTTCATGCTAGTCGAATTACTCACACGTTACATTGATTTGCCTTGGTTTAAGTTATATTGTTTTAATTAATTTAATTTGGTTCCAATTAAAAATATAAGGTAAATCAAGGAAAAGAAAATAAATGGAAGTTCTTTCTATCAAAACATTATTTCAGGCAAATATGTTCGCTTTCAATTTGTTAGTTTGTGACATTTGCTTTATAACTGTAAGGGCTCGTTTGGTTTGAAAACAAGTTATATCGGGATTAGTTTTACTGGAATAAGTTATGTTGAGATTAGTTGTGTTGGGATAAGTTATGCTGATATTATTTTTTAGTGGTTGTTTAGTTTATGGTACTAAAAATAATATATAGTGCATTATTATAAAAATATATTGTTTGTTTACGAAAATAACCCTCACTTTAGTTAATTATTTTTATGTTTGTATTTATATGATTTTTGTTTGTATTTATATGTTTTTTCCCCCATCAAATTAGAAATTCATATGTCTCTCTTACATAGCTAGAATATGTCTTCTTTACATAGCTAGAAATTCATATGTCTCTTTTCCCATCAATATATTGTTTTTATTTATATATATATATATATATATATATATATATATATATATATTTATTTTTTATTTTTTTTCCCATCCGTAACTATGGTCATTGGTTCTTATCGCCTATCGCAGCTGGTGTGTTGAGTCCATGATTCAGTATATCAATTTAGTAGATATCAAGAGCCTAGCAGCAGCAAGCAGAAGCGGCATAAATTTTACTGCACTATATATATATATATATTTAAAAGTGTAAAGACCCTTAGAAAAGTGATTTGAACTTTTTGTCCTTCATTAAAAGATTGTCCTTTAGATAAAAGCGTCTTTTTACTATTTACATAATAATATCTAATTAATTTTAGGACTTCAAACCCAACTAAAATCGCATTCTCCCCCCCCCCCCCCTCTCTTCTTTTTTAGGACTGCGTATATATATAT
>NC_061111.1:145997000-145998566 GCF_002878395.1 Capsicum annuum
CCCCCCCCCCCCCTTCTTTTTTAGGACTGCGTATATATATATATATTTAAAATGAACTCTATTTTGTATTAAATAAAAGGAAAGTAAAAGTCTATCAAAAACTAAAAAGGGTTAAAAAAAATCACTCTTATTTGTGTTAGTTTAGTTTATTTGGAATTTAAAATATTCTATTATTGATAAATAATTAATGAAAAAAGTCAAAATCAATCATATTTATATAATTTCTTTATTGAAGAAAAAGTTTTGAACTTCTATAAATTGAGAATTCTTGTAGAAAAATACAATAATATCTAATATGAACATATGGAACAAGATATATTTATTTTTGTTCTTAAATGATTCTTTATTGATTGATTTGAATTTTCTTCTTTTTTTTTGGTCATCAAGATACGTCAAAGAAATATATTTTGTAATATTTAATTTACGTAGATGCATTGATTTCGTAGTTTTCTTTTTTTCAATTTTGTAGGTATCTTGAAGATGAATAATGATTATGATAATAGAGACAATTAATGATCAAAATTTTGAGTCATATAAAATATTATGATTATTTTTTCTTTCTAAAACACTAACCGTAATTTAAGGGGTTGTCAATATATTTTACATCTACCTCATTTGTATCTTTGATATTTACAACTACTATATATCTAATTAAATAAATTCTCTTACTATTTGAATAAATATCGTATTTGGTGTAGCGTTTAAATTCATTATAGTGAGGTACACGCGCGAGGTGCGTACACCTAAACTAGTTATATATATATATATATATATATGGGAAAGTGGAAAGAAAAGGGTTTGGGGGTATTTTTGTCATTTAAAATTTTATCCAAGAATAAATTAACTTGAGATAACTTATACCACTAAATATGTGGTATAATTTATCCCGGGATTATTATTAGTCCTGGAATAAGTTATTCCGAGTATTGCCAATCAAACAATGTATAAAAAAATTTATCTCAAAATTATTTTTTTATTCCGAGATAATTTACCTTAGTACCTCCCACCAAACTAACCATAAGTGTAAGTTCTTTCTTTGTTTCGTTTTCAAGCAAGAATTCTGGTTCTTATTTTAAAAAGAAATATCACTAAAGGAACCATATAATAGCATTAAATAAAAACTATCGGAAACTGTTACTCGTTTCAATATTGCACAAGCATTTTGGTTTAATTATTCTCTTTTATTTTATTTTTTGTTTGATTTAATGATCAAGTTTTAAAAAATAGTTATTATTCTATATTTAGCTAATGAAATAATATGTTAAGGAATATGCAGAATAGTCCAGTGGATTCTTGAACTTATTCGAGTTTGAAAAGTGAATATCTGTACTTAACTTTTTATTATTTGAACCCCCAACTTAATAAAACTCAACATTTTAGATCTATTTTGGTGGGTGTAACACAACCTCCTCCTCGTCAGCTTCCACATCAATTTTCATGTCATTTTTAAATATTGCATTAAATTTCATGTCGTTTTTAAATGTCACATAAGAAATTAAATATTAAAATAAATTTAATTAAATAAATAACTTTTACAAATTGTTGAAAAAATTTAATTATGTTCTT
>NC_061111.1:146001566-146083003 GCF_002878395.1 Capsicum annuum
GGGGGGGGGGAAGGGGTTTGATGTCTTTTCTCAATTATCAGTCTAGTAATTACACAACTTAATAATTAGGATGACATGTTTGCTTACCACAATGTAATTACATGGTTATATTAAATTTTTAATATAAAATTTAATTATCAAAAATGAAAAATATCTATTAGACAAATAAGGACCGTTATAATACTATATATATAATTATTAAAATATTTGACAAAAAAAATAATCAATCAATTCTAACTAAAAAATGAGTGACTTGCAATGTGAAATATCAAGTCAATTCTAGTAGCACAAATAAATTGAAGTTGGAAACAAAACACAAGTTCAAAATTTCAAAATAAAAAAGTTAACATAATATTCTTATGTCAAATTTCAACATAACGTACATAAATATGATTCAAAAGAAAAGAAAATTGTAACTTTATAACCTTATTGAACATTGAATTCTATTTTAATTTAAAATTTAGAATATTAACAAATTATTCTAAACGAGAAAATAAACATAAAATATCTATAAAAAATAGATAATACAAACAATTTTATGAAATCGCAAGGAATAAAGGTTCAAAAATGAGAAGAAAATGAAATGTAAATTGAAAAAATATATTTAAAAAATATTAGAACGACTAAAATTTAAAAAATTAAAATAATAGAAATCAAAAATAAATTAAAAGAGAAAAATAGAAATAGAAATAGAAATAGAAATAAAAAGAAAAAACTAAAAAGTAACCCACTTGTAATTATATCATGTAATTACTATCAATTCACAACTTCCCTTGTGAATTGGAGAGCTTAATTACCCCTACCAAATTACACCAAATTACTTGTTGATCAAATAATTAACTGACCAACCAAACATACCAAATTGTGTAATAACACTCAATAACACCAAATTCAATCCCCAGACTTTTCAAACAAACCCTTAATGTTTTCTTGAAAATAAGTGATTTTATTGGTTTTTTTAATGTTTAGTAAATAAATAAAAAATATTATTTTAAAAATATTTATATATAATATAGGAAAATATTATGAGGGTTGCATGACGGGTCAGGAACAGATACAAAGTGCTACTTGCCGGTTCACAAAAAACTCAAATACCTTTGCTCAAATTATAGATACAAAATATTCATTAAATATCTAAAAATATTTATCAGACATTGACAAAGTGGGGGCTTTGAGCTAAAAGTGACAAAAGAGTTTGAAATGAGGTGTAGGTGACTCAAGTCTTAATAATTGAGTGTAGGTGACAATTACTTTATTATGGATTAAGAAAGTTGGGTAAGTTTGAGAATAGCCCACAAGTTTTTAAATTTACACTTTGATTCAAATGTTTACCCAAATATAACGGGAAACAGAGGAGAAAAAAGGCGCGTTTCTCTCTCTTTTCATTCATTGTTGTTTTTTTTCTATCTTTGCGGTTTTTGTTGTTCATTGTTGCTGCTGCTTTATTCATCATCTTCTGCTTCATTATCATCATCTTTTACTTCATCATCATCTTCATCTTCTTCTTGTTGAACATTGTTGTTGTTGTTACCACTACTGCTGCTATTTGACAGATGTCTTAGGTCAAATTTTATTTCATACATCACTTTCCACTTTGGCATTACTTCACAAGAGACTTTGGTAAGTCAAATTATAATTTTTAGTTGAATTTGTCATCTGAGTAACTGTTATTGTGCTATTTTTTCAACAATAGATAGCACGCGAACATGAATGCAACAAAAGAGACATCTGTTTAAACAACCCAATCATCTGTTGCGACAGATGAACCATCTATTGCAACGGAAGACATATGTTGGATTCATGTTTATGGTTATATAGTGCCATAACATGAATCAAATAAATGGGTCATCTACAATAGACTAGTTATTTGTTGCAACAGGGTAAATATCTGTTGCAACAGATTAGTAACCTGTTGCAATAGAACCTGAACTTGATTCCAACAAAAGTGTCTTCTGTTACCACAGAATAAATATCTGTTGTAATAAATTAATAACCTGTTGCAACAGAACCCGAACTTAATTCCAATAGATGAGTCATCTGTTGCAACAAATGTATAGTTTGTTGCAACATATGATTCACCTGTTACAACAGATGACTCGTCTGTTGAAATCAGCTTCAAGAGCGTAACATGAATCGCAACAGGTAAGTAATCTATTATGATTGATCACTTACCTGTTGCAACAGATTACATATCTGTTGGGATTCATGTTACGACACTATGAAATCACTATTAATTTTTTTTAACAAATGACTTTATCTAGGTACCACTAATGGAAGGATCAATAACAATAGGGGTGGATTGTCATGGTCAGTGGATTAAGAAGAGCAATCGACATGTATGGCGTTGGAAGGAGGGTGAAATACTAGAGACGATAGCTATGACAGTCCAAAGTGATGTTTTGTATGATGATTTTGTGAACTTAATCATCAAATATTGTGGACTGAATTGTCAATCGAAAGAACTCGTCATCAGCTACATGCATAACTCCTTTGAAAATCAGAGGGTACTACCTTTCAAGATAACTGATCAGGTTCGGTTGCGTGCTTATCTTAGTGATTCATCAAGGCCGGTGTTAAGGGTGTACGTGGTTGAAAAGACGAGACAGAATGAGAACCAGAATGTAGAAGAAGAACAATAATAAGATATTTTTTATGATAGGTTGGATGATCTAGTTTGAACATTTCATATGATGATCAAACACCTACGCCCGTTGATGCGACCAATACGGTGGGCATTTTTTCTTGACCGACACAGTCTGGCAATCGTCCAGATGATGAGACCAGCTTTTACAAGAGAATGTCATTCAAGGACAAAAAAGAACTATCTACTACTTTGTTTATTTCTTGCTTGAAAAAAGATTTCAGAATAATGAAGGTGATTAATTCGAGCAAAGTCTTTTGCCACAAATGTGCTAATTCGAACTGCAAGTAGTGGTTGAGAGCGGTAAAGTACTTAAGTTCTAACAGATTCATTATTTATAAGCATAAAAAGTATCACACATGTGGTTCAGAGCATATTTCAGGCCAAAATTCTCACGCCACGACAATGGTCCTCGTTGAATATTTCAAGAATAGATTCTTCGATGGCAAAGACCCTTCTACAAGGGTTATGGCCAATCAACTCCTTATGGAATTGGGTGTCCTGGTCAGTTATTGAAAGATATATACGACCATGGGGATTGCTAAGGACATGGTTAGGGGGACACATGAGCATGGGTATGCAGTCCTCGATGCCTACCGTTACATGCTTGAGTCCACAAATCTAGGAAGTAAGACGGCATTGTATGTTGATAAAAATGAAAGGTTCAAGTAATTTTTTGTATCCTATGGAGCTTGGATTCAAGGTTTTCGACATTCGAGAAAAGGCATAGCCGTCTATGGTATATTCTTGAGGAGCACGTATAATGGAGTTCTGCTATCGGCGGTGGCGCAAGATGCGGAGAATCACATCTTTCCTGTCGCTTTTTGTGTAGCAGACAAGGAATGTGATGCCTCTTATGTATATTTTCTTGAACAACTGCAATGCTGCATTGAAGATACTGAAGAGTTGTGTTTTATTTCGAATAGGCATCCAAGTATTTCAAACATGGGTTCAATTTTCTTCACTTCAGCTCTTTTGGTTGTTGCATCAGGCATCTTGAAGAGAACATTCAGACTAACTTTCACAATGAAAAGGTCAGACACTTTTTTATAGAGCAGCTAAAACATATAGTAGAGAGGAGTTTTTAGACCATTTCAATCAAATGGCGGATATGCATCCCAAGGCAGCAGAACATCTCGTATGTGTTGGTTTTAAGAGATAGATTCGAGCATTCTATCCGACAAATAGGTATATTTTTATGAATTTAATGTCTTGTTTGAGTTACAAGTTTAGTATGATATCGTACTAAGTGATTATTTTGTATTGATGTAATATTATGACGTCAAACATACCTGAATCAGTGAATTCATTATTTGGTGATGGAAGAGAATTTTTCATTGTGGCTCTGTTTGAAATAATAAACAAGAAGTATGGCCAATTTTTTCAAGAAATGCGTGTGGAGTACGAGGACCTAGGAACCCCATTTGTTCTAAAAGCAGAAAAAGTAATATCAACGAAAATCTATCTGGGGAATATGTTATTATCTCATCAAATAGCAGATTACAAGTTTAGTATCAACGGTAATGGTGATGTTGCCACGATCGATCTTCAAACAAGATCTTGTACTTGCAGAGTTTTTGACTTGGAAACAATACCCTGTCTACATGGCAGCACTTCGAGCTCAATACAGTGCAAACTATGGAACTAAAATTTATGAGTACTCCTCTCCATGTTAGTTGGTGAAAAAATATACAATGGGATATAGTGGGCATATTACTCTGGTGCCTCCCGAAGAATCTTAGGTTGTTCCTGCAGAGCTTTTGGGGAGATTAATACCTCCTCCATATATTGACCCAAGCACTATAAAAATGGGAAGAAGGCCATATAAGAGGAGGCGTGGAGTCGGAGAATCATTTCCATCAAGAAGAAACAAGTGCTCCCTATGTAAGAGCGTTGGCCACAAAAGAACTACATGCCCGGATCGTAATCCACCATGATCGTTGTAATTGCAAAAACTTGTGTTGTTGTTTGTTGTGGACTTTTATATATTTGACTCATTGTTGTGAACGTAAATGTTATCATTTACTATATAAAATATCTTTTTTAATAACTTATGTATCAATAAAAAAAGGTGAAATATGAACTAAATACAGCAGACCACAAAATTATTTTCAACAAATTATTCATCTGTTGCAACAGATGGACATTAGGTGGAAGAACACAATACAGTTCATCAAACTGGAATTTTTTCCTGCAAAGGATGATAAATCTGTCGCAATAGTGGATAATATGTTGACATAAACCCAATCAATCACCAATCTGTTCCAACACATGGTCCATTTGTTGAAAGAACTCAAAATCCAAAATTGTTATTGCTACTGGATTCAAAATTGCTCCTTACCTCCAACCGTCAACATGTTGCCACGTTTAGAAGAAGAAATAGACAGAATGGAAATTAAATAAGAATTAAAAAGCCAAAGCAGACCAAAAATAAAATTTTCATTAAGTGAAAAATAAAATACATTAGGTATAGATACGATATAGAAAAATTAAAATACATAGGCTAAAATAAAAAATACATTTTAATTATTATTACAACATCATCATCATTATTATTGCCAGCCGACCAATCGTCAACCGGTAGCAGCAGGGCCCTCATCAGCCTCTGTATCTCTCTGAACATCCTTGCTCTCATGACGACCAACTCCTTCTGTTGGTCGTTAACCTGCCTCTGAAGTTCTTCCACCGTGTCGCGTAGAATAGCAATATCCCAAACAGGATCTGCCATATCTAGAACACACATGAATTGACATAAAACATAAACACAAAAGTAAAAAAAAGAGTCCAAATGTAATACAACGTATACTACCAACTGGTATATTTACGCAAAAAAAACTTACCTCAACGAAAAAGGAATATGCTCTTTGAATAGAAGTGGTTAAAGATGTAATACAAAAAGATAAAATGCAAAAAATAAATAAAAGTGGAGTAGAATGAAGGTTAAGGAGGGACCTATTTATCGAGGATTGAATCTGAATGTGTTAGGCAAAAAGGCACGACTGTTCAACTCCATTGTATTAATTACATTCAAACTGATAGCTTTTTATTTTCTGTGAAAAGTAGCGACTTTTTCTTTTACGTTCAAACTTCTCACCTTTTTAAAATGGTTTGAGACTTAATAACAACTGTTATTATTGAGCTGTTGCAACAGATCATCCATCTGTCACAACAGATAACCTACTGCCGCAACAGATGAGACATCTGTTACAACATATAGATTATCTGTTGCGATAAATGGACTATCTATTGGGGGAGATGTTTTTATTTCTTCTAACAGCTGATTCATCAGTTGCAATAGATGAAGAATTTGATTCATCAACACTTATGAATGTGTTAGACAAAAAGTCATGACTATTCACCTCTTTTTTAATAGTCATCACATACCTTAATTAATCCAAATTGGTGACTTATTATATAAACATATTTAAAAATAAAAAAAGGGGAAAAGTCATGACTTGTAGCACTTGTTTTTTCTTGACGGACAAGTAGTCATCTGACATTGAAGATGGTTATCCTTTGAACCTCCGCAGTCTTGTACACTACTTAATGATTGAAAATGAATAATAATCATTGTTTGACATGATCGGGTAGGAAGAATAAGGTGCGTGTAGATGAATGAATCCACTTTCATGTGTGGGAGTTATGTATTATTGACCGGGCTATCGTGACAGACACACATAAAGTACAATAATTTTGTGAATGTAGTTTTTTATCGATTAGACATTGATCCTTCAAACAAAATCAGATGTTTTACAGTTTAGTTTAATAAGTGCAAATTGATAAGGCTGAAGAGTTCCAAGACGGTAGTATCGGTAACCTTTTATAATTTAATGACGGTTTTGCTCATGTTTATCTATCAAGTTTGGAGAAGGGTTCAAGTTTTTTATGGCAGTGTAAATATTCAATAGTGATTGAACCAATTTTAATGGTGCAATGGACTTTGGAAAGGCCTTTGAAGCCTCGCACTGCAACAAACAAAAATGGAAAAGTAATAGAAATTCACCTGGTCTAAATTTATATGGATGGGTTGCTCGAGGAGACTATTATACAATAGAAGGTGCTTGGGAGAATACCGGTGCGGGAAGGGGGAGGTGGAGAAGACCATATATCATCTCAGATCTTGTTTAAGAGAAAACACAACGAAGCAAGTAAGGAACTTCTAGCGAATCTGGCCAATGAAATTGACTTGTGAGATGAAAAAACTGAATGAGCTTCAAATGTGGAAGTGTATCCAACTATTAAAATCCGCTAGTTGTTCTTGAAAAATAAAAATTTTTAAGAGGACTAGATCTGGACACTTTGCTAGGGACTGCGACTAGCGAGCATGGCATCAATAAAGACCCACAAAGTGCAGGACCAGAATTCTAAGGAAACATCTTGGCAAGTACAGAGGATTGGTAAGATTTTCACTCAAGAATGAAACCTGAACCAACAACTCCAGAAGTAAAAATAAGTGAAGCCAAGGCATCAATTTTTGAAGTATAACTTGTATCCCACGCCTTCTGCTTGTGGTTTTGATCAGGTCAATGACAGTAGAAATAAAAATGTATGAAGTTGGGCAGAAATCCCATGCCTTGTTGTTTCTACTGCCGTTGACTAAACCAAAGCCATAAATAGGAGGCATGGGATGCAAGATTAACTTGAGAAATTGCCACCTTGGCTTGATCCCTTATTTTTACTTTAGGAGTTGTTGGTTCAGGTTTTGTTCCTGACCTACAATCTTACCATGATCGATGCTCATAAAGCTGAAACCTTAGAGTTCTGGTCCTGCATTTTGTGGGTCTTCATTCAGGCCACACTAGCTAGTTGCACTCCCCTAACAAAGTGCACAACTCAAATCCACTTCAGCATTTTTCTTTTCAAAATAGACTAATGTATTTTCATTTTTGGATACACTTTCACATTTGCAGCTCATTCAATTTTTTTCATTTTTTATGTCAATTTCATCAACTAGTTTCGCTACACTTTCCTTCCTACGATGTGTTTCTTCTTTAATAAGGTCTGATTTGATATATGGTCTTCTCCACCCCTTCCTGCACGGTATTCTTTCAATCACCTTCTTTTGTATAATAGTCTCCTCGAGCAACCCATCCATATAAATTTGGAGTAGGAAAATTTCTACTGGTTTTTCATTCTTGTTTGCTGCAGTGCAAGGCTTTGGAGGCCTTTCAAAAGTCTATTAAATCCTTAACATTAGTTCAATTACTATTTCAATGTTTACACCGTCACCAAGAACTTGAACCCTTCTCCAAACTTGACAGATAAACATTAGTAAAATCTTTATTAAATCGTAACAGGGTATCGAATCCACCTACTTGGTGTCTCAGCCTTTCCAGTTCAAATCTAACAATCTTAACTGTAAAATGATATATCTTGTTTGAAAGATTAACGCCTAATAGGTAAAGAACCAACATTCACAAAATCAGCGTACTGGATGTGTTTTTTCACGATAAGTTGATCACTAATACATACCTCCCACATATGAAGTGGTTCTATCTGCAAGCAGCTTATTCCTCCGAACCCATCTTTACTCTAGCCTTTAATGCTGACGAGCAAAAGTTGATCTAGTTTCACTTTCTTTCATCTGCAAACAAGAAAAAAATATTTGATGCCAAACAAGAGAAGAACAAAAAGAACATTACAAAAGAATAACACAAAATTGAATGAATCAACAGATGACCCATCTGATGTAACAAATTCCCCATCTATTCAACAAATAAGTCTTCTGTTACAACAGGTGATGCATCTGTGGCAATAGATGGATGACATGTTGCAACAGACGGGCTATCTATTGAAATAAATTAAACCAACCTTGCTACTGGTTTGATTTCTTCCAACAGTTGCTTCATCTGTTTCAATAACTGATTCATCAGTTGGAACAGTTGAGAAAACTATTGCAACACCACCAAGAACATCAACAACAACATCAATAAAAAAAACAACAACACCATATGTTCCAAAACTATCAATAACACAAACACCACATGTTCCAACAACACCAACACCCCCAACAACAGCACCACCAAAGTAACAAACAAAAGACATAAAAAAATAATACTGACAACAAGATTTCATAAGTTCTCCAGATGACTTTTTTCACATATTTTAATAAAAACAACGCTTCGTTCATTCAAGACTTAAAATTCACCTTTCCTTCAATTTTATCAATAAATAGGAAACTAGTAATTGATAAATCAATAATAACAACATATGTAAATATCTAATTTAAATAACATATAAAGAAGAAGACGAGAAGAAAAGAGAAATAGTGAACCATACTTGCAATATCAAAAAAGCAAAGGGATCAGAACACCCATTTCAGTCGAGAAAAGATATTGATCAGTTGAGATTCGAAAGGATCCTCATGCGAAAGAGGAGAGAAAAGAGAGAAAAAAAGAGACGATTGTGATTACCTCAAAGAGGAAAGAAAGAGAGTTTTGAATAAAGAAAAGAGATGAGTTGAGTTAATTTATGGCTGAAGGAGAGAGAATTCTAGATATGAGTTTTAAATATTCATTAATAACTTTGAAGGGCACGATGAGATGGTGACATTTAAAAGACAAGATAAGACAACTCAATGAGAAGATTTTTGAGTTATCCAAGTGATATTTTTTATCGCCTTAGTATTTTATCTCTTTTATCTCGGACAAGAAATTGCTTTAAAATAAAATAAAAAAAAGATTTTAAAACATATAAGTCATACTTTGCAATAGATGATAATTTTTGTTTGAAGATTTTTAATGGCTCAATCATCTGTATAAATAGATGGCAATGCCTATTTGATAATTTGCAACAAATAGTTAATCTATTGCAATAAATGACTTAATCTGTTTGATAAATTCCAACAGATAAGTCATCTGTTGCAACAGGCTGAATATTTATTTTAATACAATTTCAGTTGAGTTCATATGTTCAACTATAACTTCAATTGATTAAGCTAGAACTAGGGGTGAGTTCATAGGGTCAACTACAACTTCAATTGAGTCTTTGACAATTGCATGCTGTTGGTGTTACGTTCCGCCCGATTTGAGACGGTAATATTTTTTACTGTTTTAGTATTTTATCCCTTTTTATCTCAGATAGGAAATTAGAAAATTGCTTTAAAATAAAAAAAGATCTTAAAATATATAAGTCATACTTTGTAACAGATGATAATTTTTGTTTGAAGATTTTCAATGGCTTAGTCATCTGTCACAATAGATGGAAACACCTATTTGATAATTTACAACAGATAGTTAATCTATTACAACAGATGACTTAATCTGTTTGATAAATTCCAACAGATAAGTCATCTGTTGCAATAGGCTGAACATTTATTTTTATACAATTTCAATTGAGTTCATATGTTCAAGTACAACTTCAGTTGATTAAGCTAGAACTAGGGGTGAGTTCATAGGGTCAACTACAACTTCAATTGAGTCTTTGAAAATTACATGATATTGGTATTGCGTTTCTCCCGACCTGAGTCATCGAACGATCACTCTGAGTTTAAACGATTCTTATTACTTCATTGTCAATATAATACCTAAATTGATTAAGTCAGAACTAGGGGTGAGTTCATACAATCAACTACAACTTCAATTAAGTTTTTGGTAATTTTATGATGTTGGTATTGTATTTCTCTCGACCTAAGTCATCGATCAATCACTCTAAGTTGAAATAATTCTTATTACCTCATTGTCAAGCTAATACCTAAATTAATTTAACTAGAAGTAGGGGTGAGTTCATAGGGTCAACTATAACTTTAATTGAGTCTTTGATAATTGCATGATGTTGGTATTGCGTTTCTCCCGACCTGAGTCATCGATCGATCACTCTGAGTTGAAACGATTCTTATTACCTCATTGTCAAGCTAATACCTAAATTGATTTAGCTAGAACTGGGGGTGATTTCATAAGGTCAACTATAACTTTAATTGAGTCTTTGGTAATTACATGTTGTTGGTATTGCGTTCCTTCTGACATGAGTCATCGATCGATCAATATAAGTTGAAACGATTCTTACTACCTCATTGTTAAGCTATTACCTAAATTGATTTAGCTAAACCTACGGGTGTGTTCACAGGTTCAACTATAACTTCAATTGAGTCTTTGGTAATTACATGATGTTGGTATTGCGTTCCTCCTGACCTGAGTTGTCGATCGATCACTCTGAGTTCAAACTATTCCTATTACCTCATTTTCAAGCTAATACCTAAATTGATTAAGCTATAACTAGGGGTGAGTTCATTGGGTAAACTACAACTTTAATTAAGTCTTTGGCAATTACATGATGTTGGTATTGCGTTCCTCCCGACTAGAGTCATCGATCGATCACTCTGAGTTGAAATAATTTTTATTACCTTATTGTCAAGCTAATACCTAAATTAATTAAGCTAGAACTAGGGCTGAGTTCATAGGGTCAACTACAACTTCAATTGAGTCTTTGACAATTGTATGGTGTTGGTATTGCGTTTCTCCTGATTTGAGTCATCGATCGATCACTCTGAGTTGAAATGATTCTTATTACCTCATTGTCAAGCTAATACCTAAATTGATCAAGCTAGAACTAGGGGTGAGTTCATAGGGTCAACTACAACTTCAATTGAGTTTTTGACAATTGCATGATATTGGTATTGTGTTCCTCCCAATTTGATTCATTGATCGATCACTCTGAGTTAAAACGATTCTTATTACCTCATTATCAAGATAATACCTAAATTGATTTCGCTAGAACTAGAGGCGAGTTCATAGCATCAACTACAACTTCAATTAAGTCTTTGGCAATTGCATGATATTGGTATTGCGTTCCTTCTGACTTGAGTTGTTGATCGATCACTCAAAGTTGAAATGATTCTTATTACTTTATTGTCAAGCTAATACCTAAATTGATTTAGTTAGAACTAGGGGTGAGGTCATAGGGTCAACTGCAACTTCAAGTGAGTCTTTGGAAATTGCATGATGTTGGTATTGCGTTCCTCCCAACCTGAGTCGTCAATCGATCACTCTGAGTTGAAACAATTCTTATTAACTCATTGTCCAGCTAATACCTAAAATTCATCAATGTTCCAGTTGAACTTAATACACTTTATTATGATGAGACGATTAAAAGATACGAATAACTTTTAAATTTTTTAAAAATAATTAAGATCAATTCGGACCAAATTTATATTTTCAAAACTTGTCATTCTTTTTCAAAATACAAATCAATCCATACAAATCATCCATTTGCGGGAAAAGTGTTTCATCATTTCAAATCTCGAGTTCTCACCCTTTTCTCTCTCTTAGCAATACAGATAACAACTACTCAATCTTTCACAATAGATTAATTTTCTTCCCATTTTTTACCATATAGGTGTTATTTTTGACTTCATTCTTGCTTGTATCCATCGTTTTCTCTGTCTTCGTAGGTAACAAAGTTCAAGAAGAGTTCTATATTTATTATTTTTTCTAAAAATTAGGGCTTTTAAGTTAATGATGAAAAGAATACTTTTAGTTGTATTATCTTCGAGAATGGATTTTTAATTTTTAGTTTTGATGGTAAAATAGTAGGAAGAACCCAAGAAAACCCTAGTGTTTATCGCAGTGTTCCATTGACAATCGTGGTATTGTTGGATTGTGTTGGTGGTCGTGGTGATAGTGTTGGTGCTCATCGTGGTGGCACTGGTGGTGTTTGTGGTGGCTGTTGGCGTTCGTGTTGGTATTGGTGTCAGTGTTCCATTGACAATCGTGGTATTGTTGGATTGTGTTGGTGGTCGTGGTGATAGTGTTGGTGCTCATCGTGGTGGCACTGGTGGTGTTTGTGGTGGCTGTTGGCGTTCGTGTTGGTATTGGTGTTGGTGTTGGTGGCATTGGTTGGTGGTGTTGGTATTGGATGTGTTTGTAACATATTTTTTAAAATTTATGCATACATCAATTATTTTGTGATACAAGAATTACAAGGACAACACGAAACACACTTCAAAATCAGTCCACTAGATCAAAGATCCGAGGACCCTTTTGAAGACCACACTCGGATTCAACAAACAACAACAAGAACACAATGTATTGATGTGTTTATCACCTAAAAACAGCTAACAATAAACTATGTTAACAACAACAAGATGAAGAACAACAACAATGGAACAAGAACAACAAGTCAGGGATTTGAATTATAAGAACACAAACAAACGATTACAACATAAACAAAATGGATAGATAGTAAGACCTTGGTTAGTATAATCTTAAGAATCCAAGAATATGGTATTCTTGAACCCTTAACACTACACACAACGGTTAACCTAACTCCTACATTGACACAAGAGGAACTTTACCTCCTCTAAACACCAACGTCTCAAGCCAACATTACAACACAAGTGATATCCATACTTGTTGCCCTCATTTCGGTGTGGTGGCTATTCCAAGCCCTACAACTAAAGGTGTTTCATGTTCCAAGTCTTACATCAATGAACAACTAATGAGAAAAAGACCTAAAATGTTCTATTTATATTCTATTACAAGATAAGGCAAAATAACAACAATGCCCTTAAAGGGTGGGGTGGCCATGGAGTGCATTTGGACCCAATGAAGTGACCAAAATACCCTTAATGAAGATGACCAAATCATGACCTATTAAGTGTTGTCCAAAACCGTGAGTCCTCAAGTCTTCGATGCTCCAAGCAATCTTCCACACACGGCCTTGCTTGTGCTCAAAATGGGTCTTCCTTGCATATTCTTGTGTCCTCGGGGTGACCAAGTCTGAAGACTTTAAATGATGACCTCCAATCATTTCTTCAAAAATTAAGGTGGCCATTTGACTTGTATCATTCTTCCCTTCTTGAAAAGGATTCGACCTCGAATCCAAATCTTGCAAGAATAAAGCGAAGACAAACAAGCGCCACATCCTCATGACATGAGTGTTAGAGTTAGTACAATAAACAACATCAACATGCCAAGGAGGTACACACTTGAGATATAACCACACGCCCTTTGTTATAATCACGAGGGACTTAGAAAAAAAATACAAAGGAGTTGGCGAAAGGAATCACCATCAAGGGGTGGTGTCCTAATTGAAAGTAAAGTCCACCTAAAATTTATAACAATATCACTTAAATAAGTGGACCGACCAACAACGATCCATCCTTCACACCCTAAGAAGTTACCGGGATCGAATAAGAGACGTAACCAAGGGCTTAGGTCTCGGCCACTCTCACTTTCTCCTAGGGTATCATCCTCGAAATTAAGCAAGCCCTCTTTATCACTATTGAAAATATCATGAACTAAAACAGGGCTGAGAAAGGTGTTCCATAAGTCAACTTCAAATAAAGGGTTCCCATGCATGCACTTACTACTAGTTTCAAAATTTCCACTAGGAATATGCCCAACATAAGAAACATATAAAGACGAAGTAGATGGCATTTCTAAGCACATACCACCTTCTCTTTCACAAGAGTTGTCCTCATATACGTACAAACCATCACGGGAAGACAAAGGACCACAATCAAAATCATCTTCACAAAGACAATCACAACTCAGGTTTTCTAAATATTCAAGAAAATCAAGATCATCTACGCCTGGTTGATCATTTTACTCACCCTCACTAGTTGTTGGCAATTCACATACCAACGTAGACTCACCTTGTTTTTCACAAGGTTCAACAAGTGTGGAATACTCTCGTCACTTGGTAATGGAACCTTAGTCAAGTTGTAAGTGCTAGAACCAGATGGACACAAATCATTCTCACGAGGAGAATCAATTTCGTCATCTAAAGGATCAACTAGTGCTTGTGTACCTACAACAAGAGTTTGGTCCTCATGTGACCTAACAATATCAAGAGTATCACAAAATGAAAACTCATGCACTCCTCTACTAGGTAAAACCGCAACTACATTCATATGGGTGTAGGGGATAACATTTTTACCTCGTAGCTCACATGAGCTACGATCTTTATCTTGATGTGTGTCCAGGTAGCCCACTTGCTCCCTTGGAACTCCCATATGATCCAACCTTTCATTTATCACTTCTCATTGACGGGTAATGGCTTTAAGTTTAGCCAAAATAGCACTTGGAGCCGCAAGTTCCATCGTAATTGCACCTAAAAAAAAGAAAAGAACAAGTCTAAAAAATAAAACACAAGTTAGTTCGAAACAACCTCACCAAACTCTCACACACTTGATCGTTTTACACTTGGATTCATAAGTGCTGCAAGTCAGCTTGTAGTTCGTGATGAGTCGATGGGTGAGTCTACTCCTTGGTCGGAATGGATTCTTTGTTTGAAGACTCAAGGAAATAATGTCCGAACTTGAACCAAGAAATTCTACGATTCAAAAATAAGAAAAACACAAAATAACACCAACACGAACAAACGGGCACAAAAACTAACTAACAAGCTAGTAGGAGATTACTAGGTCGTCAATTAGTGTTCAAACCAACAAACAAAACTAAGAAAGAAACAAATTCCAATGCCCAACTCCACAACAACAAGGCCTTCAACACGGTCAAGGCTTAGAATGACAACAACATCAAATCAACCACCCTTTGTTCACATTAACAACATCAACAAGTTCAAGTTCAAACTTAGATTTGAATATTTTTTAGTGTTGGTGAGAAAGAAACAAACAGTAGAAACACTCTAAACAACAAAAGACTACAAGATCTAGTCACAAAGAAAGATGTCTCGTCCAAGACAACAACAAGAACATCAACTTTCTCGGCCAAGAACAACAAGAATGGGCAGATTACTCCTTTTCTGGAATTTTTTTTTCCGGTTTTTCAACTTTTCTTTTTTTTGATATTTTTTTTTCAACTCTCAAGCCCAAGATTGATCTTGTTAGAGCAAAATAAAATATGGATTTGATACCAAATGATACAAGAATTACAAGGACAACACGAAACACACTTCAAAATCAGTCCGCAAGATCAAAGATTCGAGAACCCTTTTGAAGACCACACTCGAATTCAACAAATAACAGCAAGAACACAATGTATTGATGTGTTTATCACCTAAAAATAGCTAACAACAAACTATGTTAACAATAACAAGATAAAGAACAACAACAATGGAACAAGAATAACAATTCACGAATTTGAATTATAAGAACACAAACAAACGATTACAACATAAACAAAATGGATAGATAGTTAGACCTTAGTTGGTATAATCTTAAGAATCCAAGAATATGGTAATCTTGGACCCTTAACACTACACACAATGGTTAACCTAACTCCTACGTTGACACAAAAGGAACTTTACCTTCTCTAAACACCAACGTCTCAAGCCAACATTACAACACAAGTGATATCCACACTTGTTGCCCTCATTTTGGTGTGGTGGCTATTCCAAGCCCTACAACTAAAGGTATTTCATGTTCCAAGTCTTACATCAATGAACAACTAATGAGAAAAAGACCTAAAATATTTTATTTATATTCTATTACAAGACAAGACAAAATGACAACAATATCCTTAAAGGGTGGGGTGACCATGGAGTGCATTTGGATCCAATGAAGTGACTAAAATACCCTTAATGAAGATGACCAAATCATGATCCATTAAGTGTTGTCCAAAACTGTGAGTCCTCAAGTCTTTGATGCTCCAAGCAATCTTCCACACATGGCCTTGCTTGTGCTCAAAACGGATCTTCCTTACATATTCTTGTGCCCTCGGGGTGACCAAGTCTTGAGCCTTTAAATGATGACCTCCAATCATGTCTTCAAAAATTGAGGTGGTCATTTGACTTGTATCATAATGTAATTTTTCTTTTTCTATTATTTCTAGGTAAAACATGTCGCCAAAAAGAAAATAAAGTGAAAGTGGATGAACTTCTGACCACCTAACAAAAAAGGCTACAGTACAGAGGAATTCAGATGAGCTTTCTGAAAAATCTCAGTCCAGGAAAAGTGAAGCTGAGGAAAACGACATTGGGGGATATGGACAAGGGTCTGTAGATGGTGATGAAGAAAATAAAACTGAGAAGGAGGAAGAAGAAGAAGATAAATAAAAAGAGAAGGGAGAATAAAATGAGAAAGAGAATGATAATGCATTACTAATGGGGCATGAATTAATATTGAAATCCCAGCATGAGGCTATCAAAACTGTTAGTACTGACAATTTTCAAGTTACGATGCCGATAGATGACCCTGCAGAACTAACTAGTGATCTTGTACTTAAATATCAGTTGGGGAAACCTTTTGACGAATTTAGAAATATTATAAAGAATGAAAACATAGACTGACTTTTTAAGAAGAGTTGCTTTGGACACTTTCTTGAGCCGTCTGAGGACCACACTGCCCGTTTCTAAATGAGCATGGTATATGGTTTTCTAAAGTGCAGAATTATGTACGTGGGGGATGATAAAGATTCAAAGGAGGGGAAAAAAGATGGATGAAATATGGATCAACTACTATGGCATGCTAGTTTGTTTTGGCCTGAAAGAGTTTACCATAGTGACGGACTTGAGTTGCGATCATCCAGAAGAATCTCTCACCAAGGAAACACTATGTAAAAGGTCCAAGGAAAGCAGGACAGACAAACCACCACCATAAAATAGTAGTAAGGCGTTTTCTCAAAGACCACCCACCAAAATCAGACCACCCACCAAAACCAACAAACGCAAGAAAAAAATAAATGAGTTGTTGGACATTGTTGGACGTGGGTGAAAAGCCAATAAGTTGATCAAACATCTCAAGAATAAAATCATACCAAAATATTACAGGGGGCATTTGTTCTTAGTTTAGTTTACCCATTCCGTTATATTGGCAAGAGACGTCAACAAAGTCATAGAAGATGATTTGTTAAAGATTACTGAGGATTTTGAGAAATTCAACAATAATCCCTGGGGATATGACAGCTACTACTTTACTGGAAAATATTTACTGATAAAGCTATCCCTAAAGACGATCATATTATACGGCTTTCCTTGGGCTTTCATGATAAATTTAATCACTATTTGTTTACTCATCCATTAATTTATATTGAATAATTATTATGAATTTTTTTTTGCTTGCCTCCTGTTTACATTTTTTAGGCTTGGGAATTTGAAGCCTTTACTTACCTCTGAAAATAGGTCAAGGATTACGCAGATGAGGTTTCTCATTCAAGGATCCTTAGGTGATTGGCTGGAAAGAGCAATATAAGAATTAAAAAGGCTGATCTTTTTAACCCTTTAAATAATGCAGTATATCTTCTTTCAAGTAAAATAATTTGACTCAAATAAAGATATTGAAATATATGTGCCATTTGTTACGACAATGGGTTGTCTGTTGCAACAGAATACCCATCTACTACAACTGGTGCAACAAACGATCCATATTTTGCAATAGATTAACTATCTGTTGCTCTGGTTCTCTGAACCCGACTCAATAGATTACCTATCTACTACAAATTATGCAACAAATGGATAATCTAATGTAACATATTATTAATCTGTTGTGACATTCAGATCAACTGTTGTGACAGAAAGATCATCTATTGCATAAGTTATCTCTGTTAATATGTAACCCAACTAACTGCAAATTATTATATGATTTAAATGTATCTGTCTTTTTTATAGGTTGTGCATCCATGGATTGTGCCTACTGAGTAGGAGTTAGGGATGACTTCTTTTATTACTCCAGGTCTTTTTGATACAATAGCAGACCCAACGGTGGATTTAATTGTAATGCCCTGCAAAATCCTCTTCCAGTTTGAGCCTTAGAGCGTATTTGGTAAAGCAAAAATCCAAGTCAAAATGTTTCAAAAATATCCTCTCAAGTATGAAATACTTTGAATCGTGTGAGAATCTATTTGAGCATGAATTAAGATCATACAGGTCCCCTAACTCATGGTCGAGTTGAAAACTTTCCTATCGTTCAAGTTTTAGTGACCGTAAAAATTTAGGTCAACTTCAATCGATCATAACTCATTGTATATAAAGAAATGGGTGACTTACTATATATAAAATTAAATATCTTTAAATTAGCTTTCCAATGATACCAATTTTGCCTAAATCAGATATCGGAGCAAAGAGTTATCCCCATTTTATTCTAGCTTGTCAAGCTGGAAAACGACGACGACGTTTCTGACGGGCTATCACGTTTCTGATGACCTTTTTGATGACGTCGTCACATTCTGATGACATTTTTGACGACGTCGTCAGCCCTGGGAAGAAAATCAAGAATTTGGACCCCTTTTGTGATGACCATTCATGACGACCGATCATAGACCTGACGGCCTATCACGGATGGCGTCAAATATATTTTTCCAGAAATTCAAGGGTATTTTGGTAATTTCTCACCTTTTTTTTAGCCTCTATAAATATGAGGACCCTTATTCAAACCCTAATTCAATCATTTTCCTTTCCAATTCTCTCAAGAATATCTAGGGTTTCATTCAAAAATCCTAATCTTCCAAAATTCATCAATAAATTCTTCAAGGTTTCTTCAAGAATCAAGTTCCTCATAGTGTGGGTTTCAAGAATTTATTTATTTTAAGTTTGGATAAAGTTTCAAGCACTAAATTTCATCTAATTTCAAAGGTTAAGGTATGTAGATGTTGATTCTTGGGTCCCTTTCATCCAAGAAGCTTAAGAACTCTTTTTAAAACTAAAATATTTTTACGTTTATGAGTTGTTAATGATTTTTATGATTTGAAATGGATGTTTAATGTGTTGTTGAGTTTTGATTTATGTTTGCCTACAAAATTTATGAGTTTTGACCCTAGTATGTGGAATTCATGTGATGTTTGTGATAGATCCTCTTGAAGTTGTTTTTCCATGTGATGTGTTCATGACTTTTAGGTGTAGACATAGTTGAATAAGTAAAGAACGTTCCCCATAGGTTAGATAAAGAGCTTAGGTGAAGCATAAGGGCCACTATAGTATGTTGAATAGGAAACCCCAAATTTTGAGCTAGTCCATACATGCCTAGTGTTTGATAAAATGCTTTAGTGAGTGAAATATGCCAAGATAGCATGAAATTTCCAAGTAGGTGTAAAATCGATCATGTCTAGTGGTTGTTGAAAGACCCTAGTGAACAAGTCGAGATATGATGGTTGTAAATTCCCCCAATTATGTGCTCTTGATATATGTTAAGCTTTTAATACATGCCAAGTGGTTAGCAAGTAAGTTATGACATGATAGTATGAAGTCTCCCTAAGCCATGGGATATCCAAACACATGTCAAGATCGATATAGGTATGAAATAGCTGAGGTAAAACCTTGTTGAAGGGAGTACAATCTAGTAGCATGTTTCCCCTACGTTATTATATGATTATGATTTCGAGATGCTTAAAGTGACTATTTGGCGACTGTGATGATGAATAGACGTTTGAGATCCTTAAATGCTTGAGGTGATGTTTAATGACTGTGGAAATAAGCATATGGAATAATTCCTGAATTACTTGTGAAGATGCTTGAATGATTATGATGATGCATGAATGCTTGTGATGATGAATGAATAATGATGCTTACTTTTATGCTATCGAGTCCTGGAGGTAGTCATACCCAAAAATAGAGCTGTTGTATAGAGCTTATGTTAGTTTCTCGATAATTTCAGTTGAGCCATGATTCTCAGAACTCAGTGAACTATAAAACTCTGTATCCTCAGACAAGTACAGAACTTAAGAAGGTTCAGTAATCACAGAAATCTCTGTAATCTCTGTATCGCTAGTAATCTAGCCTTAGTCCTGAAATTAGCTTAGATCTAATAGTATTCAAGTGATTCAATTCTAATCTCAGAAGTGATTTGAGTAATCTATTTAAGCTCTGTATCGTCAGCCAGATACTATGATTCAATGTCTTTTCCATCAGATATGAAACTAAGTAACCTCAGCGTAACTCAGTTAGATCTTTTAAGAAACATGATCAGTATCAGATTCAGTTCAGTTGTGCTCAGTTAAGAATTCAGTTAGAGTCTTTCAGTTGGGAGTAGAAACTAGCATCGAGCGAGCTCAAGGATGGGAACTCACCTACTAGTAAAGGGCGTGATTCTTAGATGCAATCTTTGTGCTCCAGAACTACGTAGCCCCAGCGTAGGTTGAGACATCATAACTACTAGTTGAGGGTAGATAAGAGACACCATACCTGTTAGATGAGGGTAGATGAGGTGGCTTGACCTGTTAGATGAGGGCTCCGCCGTTCTCGTTTGAGCACCTGATAGATGAGGGTCACATAAAGATAATACACACAAAGATAATATCTTTACCCGTGGCACAAAATTGGCACCCTTCCAATCGGAGGTAGAGGTTGGACCCCACCTGTGGTAGGTTAGGGCATGTCGGTTAAGTGACTACGTCCCACAGTTTTAGTTTCAGATTCAGTCTCAATTTTTAATCTTCAGAAATCAGGACTGTCAGATACAGCTATCTATCTTTATGAGGAACTCAGATAGTTCCATTGATTCATGGACCATCCCGACAGATAGGCTTGGTCACATATACAGTTAATTAATATCATATTTAGAGATATACTGCCAGACAGGATTAATCAAAGTATCAAATTTTTATTGAATATTCTTGTCGTCAGATTCAAATATTATCATACTTCTTATCATTGATAATCACTTCTAGAATAATCTGTTAGCAAAGTTGATCTCTAATTTTATCAGTCAAAAGCAGTAAGCTCAGAGTACAGTCCTTGATGTAAGCACATCCAGATCCTCAGTTATCTGTATCAGAGGAGTCAATGATTTAGTATCTTAGTATCAGTAGTGAGATCAGTCTGCAGTAAAGTGGTATGTGAATTTCAGTATCTAGAGTTATCATGATTCTGTTCATGTTCTGTGCATTCATGTATGTGTTCTCATGCGGAATCTTTCATGATTATTCAGTTTAGATATTGTGCATGCATAAGCCCTTGCATTAGCCGACCTCGTCTACATACTCAGTACATTTCTATACTGACGCATTTGTGCTATGGTGTTTTATTTGACACCATAGGTTCAGAGGCACAAGATACAGATTATCCTCAGCAGTTCATTCCCCGTCAGCAGCAGTAGAAGTGAGTTTTCTTTTTTCGAGGACGAATCTCAGTTTACTATTATTGTTTCAGATTTTGTTTATTTTCAGTTGGCAGAGTTAGTTGGGGATCTATCCCATCAACTCCACAGTTCAGACAGTTTAGAGGCTTTTCAGATGGATGTATTAGTATTCAATTTTTAGTTTTGAGTATGTATAGATGTGTTGAACTTTATGGCAAGTTTCTATATTTATTTCAGATAATATGCAGTGTACAGGTACAGATATCAAAAAAGGGTTAGCTTGTGGTCCTTCGGGTCTATAAGAGCCGTGTGACGTATCGGGATGGGATCTCGAGGCGTTACATAATAAAGATGGAATCGGATGGAGCAACAGCCATAAAAAGAGCAGTTAGTCAAGGTCTGCCTAATGTTGAGGCTCCTCATGACCAACCTACTACAACAGATCCGGGTGCTTCTTCTAGGGGTATTACTGGTGGAGTTGTTGATGTTGGTGGTAGGTATGCTGATGCTGCTGCCAATCATGATGTTGAGCATGTTGATGCTCAAGAAAAAATTAATATGTCTGAAAATACCCCTTTCACAGGTCCCTCTTACCCTTACACCAATCCCTCTCACCTCTCTTCACCCTCATGGTCTCGTTATAAATGCAAAGAATGCAGGGACAACCAGGATAAACTCTTTGAAAAAATAGAGGCTATCGCTTAAGTTGTTGAGTAATTGAAATACAAGAGGGGTGTCATACTATCCAAGAAGGTGAGGGAGCCATACACTTCTACAGTGGTAGTTGGGAGGAAGAAAAAAGCGATTAGCCAAGTACTCTTTAATCAAAAATCCAAAAAAATTGTAACTCTTCTCTCTCCAAAAGTTGTTGAAGTTCACGGGCCATTAAAAAAGATGGACATATACGTGGAACTTAGCGCCAAAGAGAAGAGGGATCTGCGATGGGCCAAGAATGCCAAGCAAGGCGCACAAGATTACCCCATCCATACCTTTTCTGCCCAAGACTTCAGAAGTATGACAGATATGCATACATAGTACGTGGACAAGGTAAGTTTACTGTTCCTAAATTAGCCTTCTAATCTACTCCATGAAGAAGATGCTTATGTGTATTCTGGTGCAATTTGTGGTGATTCAGTTGCAACGTATTACCCATCTCTTGCATAAGTTGCATTAGATAGATAATCTGTGAACAGATTTAGAGAACCCTCTGCAACAGATAGACCATTCTTTGCATCTTTCCACTATGTTTTTCTTCTTTACAATTATTAACCTATTTAAAAATTGACTTCTTATATCACAGTATGTTGAAGAAATTCTCTGCCTCTTGAGGGGCAGGCAATTAGCGTATCCGAAAGCTTATGATGCTGCCAATAGAATAATGAATTTTGACTTCTACAAGAATATCAAGGATAGGTACGATGATATCAGTAAGCTAGCGTCAACTCCCGGTGGCGCGGGATTTGATTCCTTACTTTTTGGGTTCTAATGGGATAAAAAAATAATAAAATATGTTAGAGAGGAGAGGCCAAATCCACATGGCAAGAGCTGGACCGAGGCAAAAAGGATTTTTGGAGTCATGATCGCGGACGAAATACATTATCGGGCTGTTGAGATACTACTCGAGGAGGGAAAGATCAAGGTTTATGACTGCAACTTACCTGCCTTGGACGAGGCCAATTTTTTTACCCACATGCAGCCACTATTCGACTTGTTCCCCATCTTATTGATACAGAATAAACTGATGGATTATTTGCCAACGAAAGTGTTGATGAAGCAACCATGGGATTTTAAAAGTCAAAACAAGGACATGAACCTTCCAAAAAATAAAATCGTTGTCGCGTATGAGTCTCACGCTCTTGCACATATTGAATGTTTGTTGACCGACATAGAAATGGCCGAGCCAACGACTTTTCTATGCGACATTATTGTGGCAAACATGCAAGAGGTTTGGGATTATGGGGTACTAACTGGATGCTTGGAGTTTGTGTATAAAGAAGAGCCTGTGAAATAATTATTTTTTATTTCAAGTTACTTCACTTTACATACTTTACATACATGTAGTGGTAATTATTTTTCACAATGCAATAGATTATCAATATGTTGTAAAATATATTATATCTGTTCTGACAGATAGTTTATCTGTTGTAATAGGTTGGTCATCTGTTACATTATGCCGATGTTTCTATCTAAGTCTTATCTGTTGCAACAGTGGAAGACCTATTTGATAATTTCCAATATATGACCTACATGTTGCAACATATGTCTAAATCTGTTTGATATTTTCCAACAGTTATGCTTGAATATCCATGTGCTCACCAACACCAAACCAGTAACAAATACAAATACACCACCATAAAAAATTCAGTAATTAGGCTTGAATATCCATGTTCCCAACAACACCAAACTAGTAGCAATAACGCCAACAATGTAGTATCTTCTTGCTTGATTTTGTTTCTCTTCATAAGCTTTACCTTTCTTCAAAAAACCTCAGATTACACGATTTGCTTATGAAGGATGTTGTTCTTCATACCAATCAAAGTAATTACATCCACCCAACTTCTACAAACCATAAGACCACAATTACAAAATAATTACAAGGTAATAATTAATCAACTAATTAAATAAAAAAATATTACCTTTGAAATCTTACAAGTGAAAAACATACGACTTGAATTTTGTTGAGTCCAAAAAGTCTTTAATAGAGCTTCATGACCGCACTTACAATATCAAAAATCTTTATCACAAAAAAAAAGTAGAAGATGAGCTCGACATTTTCAAACTCAGTTGGAAAAAATGTAAAAAATGTAAAAAATCAAATACAAATAATTTGAAGAATTTGGATAATGAAAAAAAGATGATGAAAAAGAAGATTTGGGAATTCAGGGTTAAATTTTAGGAAGAAGATGAATATATAAGACGATGGAGGGAAAATAATCGTTGGGGGCCAAATTAGATGTCAAGTCAGCAAAAATGGGGCTTCAACGAGCCTTGGCTGCGTGAATTACATGCGAGCTGCAAATAGGACAAAAAGTGCCAAACTGACACATTTGATGTCTATTTTATTTTAGGTGTTTAAAATGAACATTGTCTACTTAATGCCTATTTTATTTTAGGTGTTTAAAATGAACACTGTCGATGGTTCCGTCTTTTTTATTTCAAGTCACTTCACTTTACATGTAGTGACAATTTTTTATGTCTAATGAAAGTTGAATTTTTATAATGCAACAAATTGTCCATCTGTTGTAACAGATATTCGACCTGTTCTGACAGATAGTTTATCTGTTGTAATAGGTTATCATCTATTGCATTATGTTAATGTTTCTATCTAAGTCTATCTGTTGCAACAGTGGGAAGACCTGTTTGATAATTTTCAATAGATTACCTACCTGTTGCAACATATGTATAAATCTGTTTTATATTTTTCAACTGATATATTGTCTGTTGCAACAGATACCTTATCTGTTGAAATATTTGAATCTAGTATTCCATTTCAATTAATAAGTTCAAATCTAAGGATAAAATAAAACTCATAGACAAAATAAAATAAATCAAAGTCTTCACAAATTACATGAAATAAATCAACAAATAAATGAAATGTAAAAAAATTATTATGGGTACAGATCTCACCAAATACATCAATAATTTAATTTTTGATGCCAATAATTTCTAAGGAGGGGTGAGGTTATTACTTTGACAGACTCAAGCTAGAAACATCTACTCAATATGGACAAGTTGTTCTTCATTTGGTGCTATGAAATTCGACTTTGGTCGTCGTGGATCTTTAATGTCGCTTGCGTATGATTTCTGCGCTTTCTCTTCTCCATATTTCCATAAAAAGAGTAGCATATTGTCAATGATGTTTAGCAGTATCTTCTACAATGACATCCATCTGGAAAGCCAAAATTGGTCAATGCTAATCATGGAGATACAAAAAAATAGAAAAAGATAACTCATCTGTTTTAGCAAATCAAACAGTCTTCCTCCTATTTTAAATTGTCCGAAATAGATTACATTTTTGTTGCAACAAATGGATCAACTGTTGGGGATAAATTATAACATTAGGAAGACTTGTATGATAATTTCCAATAGATGAACCATTTGTTGCAACATATGATTCATCAGTTTGGAAAAACTAAAATGGTAGGAAGTCTTGATTTAATTTATCCCAACAGATGACCCACCCGTTGCAGCAGATAGATCATCTATTGGTAAAAATAAAAGCGGTACGTAGAGTTGTTTGATTTGCTAAAACAGATGAGACATATGTTGCAACGGATACTGTATCTGATGCAACAGGTTAGTCAACTATTGCAATAGATGTATATATCTGTTTGATAATTTTCAACAGATATGTCACCTATTGAAACAGATATGTGTCTATTTGTTAGTTGGAAAAAATGATATATATTCACATTCATCAGCTCGTGTTGCTCTCCTTTGGCCATTATACATTGCTCAATAGGGCAACACACGAACAAAGGAGTTGCAATTTCATTTTTTTGGATGCTTGATAATGCCTTGTAAATTGCTTTCGTTCTCCTCTTAGCCTTAATATCTAATGGAGTGGATGGATATAAAATCCTCTTTGATAGAATGGCACCCCTCTTAGATGTCATTTCCTTTACAGAAGCAGCTAATGCATCAATAACATTAATTACTACATCATGTTTCGCCTTGCAGTCTTGACATTTGCATGCAGAACATTCGCAAGGAGAGGCAAAATCTATATAACTAGTATGATCATACTCATAATGGTTTGTTTTAAAAACTGTGAAAGGAGCATCATTAGCACCAACAGCAGCACCACTACCAACAACAACAACTCAATCACTACTAAGACCATCAACAACAACAAGCCCACCCCTTTTAGGTGTGAGGAGTGTTTTTTTGGGTTAGAATAGGTATAACTTGAGAAGGAGAAGGAGGAAACTATTCTAGTCTAGTAACTATGGCAAACTTCTTCCAACCAAAACAAACAGGCATGCCACAGTAATTTATCCACACCTCATTTATCTTATCTTTGTTTTCATACATACCTATGCTTGAGAAGATCATATACTACTTTTATTTGGAAACGAGCACTATTGTCCTCTGACAAATCAAGATATTGCTTAAAGCAGCCGTCCCTAAAATAAGCATCCAATTTTATTCTCGAAGTACTTTTTTCGAAGGCATCAAAAGATTTTCCCATGGCTGACTTAACCACGAAATCACCTATTAAATCTATGGCACCATCACACTGCATTCTCACAGGATAATAATCAATGCTGAAGGTTTTGACTAACTCTTCTGTGGAAGGGCTACTAGCATTTGGATCATATTCTGCTCCTGATTGAGATAACGCTTGTAAAGCAAGCTCATAGAGTGGTGGAAGTAGCCTGGCTGCTTCACTTGTTCCTTCACTTGGACTTGATTTGGTTTTTATTCTTTTGGGAGCCATATTATCTAAAATTAACAAGAACATAAAATAGATCATAGTTGATTAATGCATCGTTAAAAAAGAATAACAGTAAATCTAACATGCAAAACAGTAACATAACAGTTCCAACAGATAACACATTTGTTGCACCAGGTAGGTTATTTTTTGCACCAAATAACTAACCTGTTGCAATGAATGAGTAATCTGTTGCAATAATACAAAATATATCACTCATTTGTTGAGATAAATGAATGGTCTGTGCAACAGATCACACATATGTTGTAACATATGAGTGATCTTTTGGAACAGTTAACTAACTTGTTACGATGAATGGGTAATCTGTTGTAATACTACAAAATATATCACTCATCTGTTGAGATAAATGAATGGTCTGTGCAACATATCACATATCTGTTGCAACATATGAGTGATCTATTGGAACAGTTATCAACGATCAATATTGCTTAGATTTCTTCCAACAGAAGGGTCGTCTATCATGATAGATGAATGATCAGTTAGAAAAATCAAGTCTTGGGCATGTCATGTTGGAATAAGTGATACGGTTTTATCCAACAGAAGGTTCATCTGTTGCATCAGATGATTAATCTATTGCATTACATTTTTAATCTGATGGTTCCTCTGTTGTATCAGTTGGTTAATATGTTGCATTAAATTTTTAATTCGATGATTCCTTTGTTGCATCTGATGGTAAATCTGTTGTATCAGATGGTTAATCTGTTGCAAAATATATAGTTAATCTGTTACATCAGATTTTTAATTCGATGGTTCCTCTGTTGCATCAGATGGTTAATCTATTGCATCAGATAGTTAATCTATTGCGTCATATGGTTAATCTGTTGCATCAAATTTTTAATCTAATGGTTTCTCTGTTGCATCAGATGGTTAATCAATTGCATCATATGCTAAATCGATTGCATTAGATGGTCAATCTATTGCATCAAATGGTTAATCTGTTGCATCAGATGGTTAATATGTTGCAGAAAAAAATAGTAGCATGATTTTATTCAATAGAACAACAACAATATCACCATTTTTACCAAGAACAAGAACAAATCAACCTAGCAATGGGCGCAACACGAAAAACACCAACATCATTGTTTTGTTTGTATAAACACAACAACAAAAATCAAACTTCAAAAAAATGCAACAAACAACAAAAAAATCATAATTTACTCCGAAAAGAGAAGAGAAGAAATACCATAAATTAGGGTTTATTCAAACCGCATTTCAAATTAAAGCAACAAATATCGAAATTATTAACTAATACTAGAAGAGAAGTTGACTCAAGTTCCTCATTTTCTTCAAAACTAAAAAGGCCATAATTTTTTACCTGTGAAAGAAGGAAAGGAACGATGAAGAATTCGAAGTTGTTGTGGTCGGAAAGCAAGGCTATCACGTCGATTGACAGTTGAAAGTCGAAAAGGAGCTCGAAGCCCAACTATTTGTCGCCGGAGGTTAAAGTCGTCGGGGATTGAAAGGAGAAATTTGCAGAACTGTTGGTTGGGAGAAATTGTCGAGAGAGAGAAGAAGAGACAGTTGATTTAGAGAGAAGAGGGGTGTGGATTGATTTGTATTTTTGAAAATATTAATCAAGTCCATAATTAATTTAATCAAGTTTCCTAATTATGTTTGACCATTTAAGTCGGTCAATATCACCAACCTTCATTCAAAACTTAAATGACATCTTTCCTTCAATTTTCTCAACAAAGTGGCATATCCAAGAAAAAAGAGCAAGAAATAAATGAATGAAGAATGAAACTTCAAGACACTTTTTTTTAGACATTCAACTTGCATGTGTTAAGCATATAGTCGACGTTCCTTCAATATAAATTCAGTAATTACTATAAATCAACCTAAGAATACCATAAGAACTTGTAAACTTCAAATCTTGAAGATAAGGTGGGAGCACTGAGATGATAGGATGAGGCAAAATTTAAAATGTTATTTATGAAATTGTTTTCTTAATTACCTCATTAGGAAAAGTTATTTTCTTGAATCGAGGAGGCAAAGCTTAAAATACATATTATGTATCTATTAATTAATTTAAAGTAAATATCGAATTCTAGTTAAAAAAAATTATCTTCCTTGTGCATATTGGATGTTTGCCAACTTCACTAAAGACAGTGAAAACAAATCCTTTTGGCAGGAAAGAAATTCCAATTGTAAGAAACATGTTTTTGGTATCTAACCTAACCATGTCTAATTTGGAATCAACAATATTTTTATATTAATCTGTGTTTAAAATCATTGATTGGAATTTTTATATATTAAGTAAAGTAGCTAATATAATATATTAAATCAAATTTAAATAACTGATCATGTCATTACGACAGGACTAGTCATTGTTGGTGGAAAAAAGGACACTGTTTAAAGTGCCAGGGACCATCTAATTCTTTAACTGTAACAAAAATTAGAACTGCGTAACAAACAATGGAATCTAGCGTGTTTTTTAAAAAAATATATAATAATAATAATAATAATAATAATAATTATAATTATTATTATTATTATTATTACTATTATTATAATAATATCATCTTTATTTTGGGTGTCAAAACGTTGTTATTTGTTGAAAAGTTACACGTTTGGCCACTCGATTTATGTGTGTGTATCCACTACTTGAAGATAAGCTGCTGAAGCAGGCAGATTGCAGACGACAAGCCTTCTTCAGCAGCTTTAACGGTGATATTATTATATCATTCTTAATTAATTATTATAAATTATTTTCGTATTATAAAATTAATAATATTTAATTTAAAAAGTAAAATAAATATTTATGACGTGTTTGCTTTAGCTGTTTCAACCGTAATTTTACTATATTATTCTTAATTAATTATTATAAGTTATTTACGTATTAAAAAATTAATAATACATAATTAAAAAAAAAGTAAATAGATATTTATGACATGTTTGCTTCAACTACTTCAACCGTGATTTTACTATATCATTCATAATTAATTATTATAAGCCATTTAAGTATCAAAAAATTAATAATATTTAATTAAAAAATATAATAAACATTCATGACATGTTTGCTTCAATAGCTTCAATCGTGATTTTATTATATCACCCCTAATTAATTATTATAGATCATCTAAGCATTAAAAAATTGATAATATTTCATAAAAAGGTAAAATAGACATAAAATTCCAAGTTAACTCTTAATTTTTTAAATTAATTTGACGACTTATATATAGTCCACTTTTAAAAAAATCACAAGTATTTTTTATAGGAATTTTATTATCTCGCTTCTAATTAGTTAGCCGTTGATGTTTTAAATTAACTTGACGACTTATACGGGGTCCATATTAAAAAAATTCACAAGTAATTTTTATAGTAATTTTATTATATCACTTCTAGATAGTTATTATAAGTCATTGAAGTATTAGATAATTAATTATTATAAGTCATTTACGTATTAAAAAATTAATATTATTTAATTAAAAAAGTAAAATAGATATTTTTGACATATCTGCTTAAATTGCTTCAATCATGATTTTACTATATCATCCCTAATTAATTATATAAGTCATTTACGTATTAGAAAATTAATAATATGTAATAAAAAGTAAAATAAATATTTATGACATGTCTGCTTCAACAGTGATTTTACTATATCATTCCTAATTAATTGTTATAAGTCATTTACGTATCAGAAAATGAATAATATTTAACTAAAAAAATACAATAGACATTTATGACATGCCTGCTTCAGCTACTTCAATCGTGATTTTACTATATCACACCTAATTAATTATTATAGATCATCTAAGCATTAAAAAATTGATTATATTTCATTAAAACGATAAAATAGACATAAAATAATAAGTTAACACTTGATGTTTTAGATTAACTGGACGACTTATATGGAATCCACTTAAAATTTTTCCCAAAAATACTTTTTATAGTAATTTTATTATATTGTTTCTAATTAGTTAACCATTGGTGTTTTAAATTAATTTGATGACTTATACGGGGTTTACTTAAAAAAATTTCACAAGTAACTTTTATAGTAATTTTATTATATCAATTCTAAATAGTCATTATAAGTCATTTAAGTATTAGATTATAAATAATATTTAATAACAAGGATAAAATAGGTAAAAAAATTTAAAAAAAATAAAAAATTATTGGATAAAGTACTTTGCAATAGTAATATCTGTGTCAAAAAAAGGTATGAAAGTAGTACACCTATTGAGAGCTAAATAATTAGATTCAAACAAAAAATTAAACACGTAGTTATGATGTAGATCTGGGTGATTAAAATATCAATTTTTATTAGGTACATTTAAATGAAGCATAAAATACTTAAACAAAGAAATTAAATTTTAATTTTTTGAACCTTTTCATTTCGGTGATAGACATGCTTGTCGACCACTGTTTGCTCCGTAATTTTACTATATCACCCTTAATTATTATATGTCATTTATGTATAAGTAAATTAATAATAATTAATAAAATAAATAAGTAAAATAGACATGTATAACATGTCTGCTTCAACTGCTTCAACTATAATTCACTACATCACCTCTAATTATAAATCATTTAAGTATTAAAAAGCTAATAAATTTGGTAAAAAAAAGTAAAATAGACATAAAATGATTAATTAACTGTTTAAGTTTTAAATTAACTTGACATCTTATGTGAGACTCACTTAAATTATTTTTACAAGTATTTTTTATGGCAATTTTGCTATATCAATTCTAATTAGTTATTATAAGTCATTTATGACATGTCTGCTTCGCTACTTCAATCGTGATATTTGCTTAACTCTCGAAATTATATCGGTGTCACTTAAAATAGAATAAAAGAAAAAATATTATAAATAAAAATAATTAAAAACTTTAATTATTTAAAATTATTTAATAATAACAATTTATTTCACTGCTTTTATAATAATTTTAAAAATTGAAGCTTAGCATGTTGGGCCCGTGCTCAGCACGAGCCTATCACCACTAGTCCAATATAATAAGAGAATGAAGCAGATGAAGCAGACTGCTTATGATCAACATGTTTGTTTCAGCTGCTTCAATCGTAATTTTACTGTGTTATTCTTAATTAATTATTATAAGTCATTTACGTATTAAAAATTAATAATATTTTATAAAAAAAATTAAAATAAACATTTATGACATGACTGTCTCAGCCGCTTCAACCGTGATTTTACTATATTGTCTCAAATTAATAATTATATGACATCTATGTATTAGAAAATTAATAATATTTAATAAAAAAGTAAAATGGATATTTATGACATGTCTGCTTCAGCTGCTTCAACCGTAATTTTAATACATCACCCTTAATTAATTATTATAAGTCATCTAAATATTAAAAAATTAATAATATTTTATAAAAATGATAAAATAGACATAAAATGATAAATTAACTCTTGGCGTTTTGAATTAATTTAACATCTTATATGAGGTTCACTTAATTTTTTTTTATAAGTATTTTTTATAGCAATTTTGCTATCACTTCTAATTAGCTATCAAGAGTCATTTAAGACATGCCTTCTTCGCTACTTCAATTATGGTATTTGATCGACTCTCAAAATTAAATTAGTGTCACTTAAATTGAAATAGAAAAAAAAATTATTATCAATCACAATAATTAAAAACTGAAATTATTTATTATATTATCAATCACAATAATTAAAAACTAAAATTATTTTTAAAATATAATTGACTATCAATGCCACATAACCTTGAACAAGAAAAGTATTATAAATTAGCTAATAGCTTAAAATAGTAAATTACAATGTTGAAAAAATAAATTACAATAGTTAACAACTTAAAATATCTAAAGAACAATTAATCTGTTATATATTTCAAGAAATGTATTATTTAAAAATTACATAAAAAGTACTATAAATTACAATAGTTAACAATTTAAAATATCTAAAAAAAAACTAATTTGTTATACATTTCAAAAAAATATGTAAAAAATATATTAATCACAATAATTAATAACTTACAAATTTTTAAAATATGAAATATTTGATTGATTCTCAAAATTTTATGGGTGTCATATTAACAATTTAAAATATTCTTATACAAATTTCATTAATTTAAATATAATAATATATGTCTAACTAAGAATTATCAACTAAACAAATGAATGTTTTAATTAAATGATAAAATTACACATATCATAGAATTTTTAAGTATCAACATTTGGCACGGCATAGCCAACTAGTATATATGTGTGTATGTGTTAAATTCCCATATTATGACCTATGCTAATGAACTCACTCTTTTTTTTTAATTTAATTATTTTGAATTTAAAATTTACAGTCCGACTAATTCAGATTCGTGTTAGATATATTTACTGTAGGAAGTAAATAGTTCTCTATCAAGAAATCTCTAGTAGTTCAAATTCAAGAACTCTAATTAGAATCTCAACCATTTCATTACATCCCTTTATTGCAATGTCTTTACCTAAATTAAACTTAAGTTTCACTTACACAAGGGTTATATTATATTTTGAAGGGGTTAAGGTTCGACATCAATCCTTTTCCATTTTTTTCTCTTGATTTGGACTTGCATATCCCCAAACAAAGCCTTATGAAAGGTATAGGAGAAGGGAAAAGAGAAAACAAGGCATGTATTAAAATAATTTGTTCTTAATCAGAGTTTAATAAGAGTAACATTGATTAGGATATAATTTTTTTTTTACTTAATTTTGTGTTTTTAACTTTGTTTTAATTTTACTTGTGTTAAAATAACTGTCTACATCACATCTCTAGCAAGGGCGGAGCCAGCCTGTTGACAGGTCATTCGAACCTCCTTCGATCGAAAAATCTATCATTTATACATGTTTAGAATTATTTTTATATATATCTATAGCAGGTATTGAACACCTTCGACTAGTTATTTTTTTAAAATATTAAATTTTCTTAATTAAAATTCTGACTCCACCTCTGCGTCTGAGTTCGATTTTTCTCTAAATCCTACATGCATGCGAGTTGCTTTGCCCACCAATCTTCTTTTTCTTGTATATTACTTAACAAGATTCTTCATTTAGTGCATAATCGGATAAGATATTTCAAAATGAGATACGAAACTAGAGCTATGGGCATTCATATAATAAGGTTAAAAAGCTAAATTAGATACATGAAAATGTCACATGAAACCCAATAAGTAATATTGGTTCTTTATTATTATCGTAAAGCAAATAAAAAAAAGAAGAAGAAGAAGAAGATATTTTGTTTCATTATTGGGGATGAAAAATTATAAATTTGTTGAGTGTCATAATTTGAGCGTGACATAGATAGGATTGAAAGTGATTTGTTATCTAAAATACCCAATTCCATGAAACCAAGAAAGATTCTTTTTTGAGTAGACTCTTGGTGAGAGTACTTAATTAATGGTTAATTAAACAAAAGTTTTCTTTTTAAAAACATAAAAATACTATCTTAACTTATCATATTTACACAAATCCCCACCTTTACAAAGTAATTATAAAAATCTCAACTAATTATATATTTCTTTCGATGTATCAGTAGCTAGTTATGTATCTGGACATGCTTAAAATCGAAAAAAATATAACATGAGCTAATTATGTATCTTTAAAAAGAAAAAGAAGTTTCTTCGTTGGATGAATGAGGAGCTAATTATGTATCTTTATAAAGGAAAAAATATATTTTTGTTGGATTGTATCAGAAGCAAATTATACAACTCAACAAAATATTGGAATTTTCTACAATTAAGTTTCAAACTGTTGAGATTTATGTTGTTTGCCCTTAAATGCCTTTCTTTTTATTTTTGACCATTGGCGAAACTCAATTACAGGTGCTAGTTCAAATATTAATTTAAATATACAAAATTTATACATTAATTATGTATATTTCTATTTAAATTTCAAAATTTATACATTTGCTAATTATTTTATATATTAAATCGCCCAAAGATATTGCACTGAAGTTATCTCACAGAAAAATCTGATTTCTTTAATGAAAAATGTAATTTAAGCCCCACAAAGACTTTCGCAGCATTCCAAAAAGTTGCTAACTTTTTTGCTTAGTCCAATCATTTTGTCATGTCTTATTAAATGAAGATGCTCAATGTTCTAGACAATGGGGTTATGTGGGAAGATTAATGTCAATGACTTTTTAGATTGGCCAATCAAATGCAAAAAATAAGCTATCCTTCACAAGCTATATTTTAATTAAAATCTTATACTCCCTTCGTTTAAAACCCACTTTCTTTTTTTAATCCATTTAAAAAAAAATAATTCTTTTCTTTTTTGATAATACTTTAATTTCAACTTTTCACGTGGCATGTTTAGGACCACAAGATTAAAGAACATTTTAGTACATTTGACACAACTTTAATTTAAGACCATTCAAAAATCTTTTTTATTTTCTTAAATTTTATGTCAAGTCAAAATAAATCACTTTTTTAAACGGATGAAGTACCTATTTTAAGTGATAAGGTGGAGACCTAGTGATAGGCCTTAAGTTCTATTCCCACTATAAAGGGTTAATAAAGTCCTTAGCAATATGCTGGTTTAGTTTATTTTTTTCTCAACTACAACAGAGTATAAGAATCTTCCAGTAAATCACGATTACTGAAACTGATTTCCACCCAAACTCCTTGATGTCTAAATTTGTTTTTTCATCTATTAGATAATATTCATAACGTACTCACATGTTTTCTTTTACTGCTATAAACAATAACATACTTGATGCAATCCCACAAGGGGAATTTGAGGAGGATACGCGGACACTATCCTTGCCTTTGTGGGCTAGAGAGATTGTTTCCAACCCTCGGCTCTCCTTGCCATAGTTCACTAATTGTACTGCTACAAAGAAATTACAGCACAAAGTTTCTTGACAAGTTATTTGGCAAGCAATTTCTTTTAATTTATGAAGCATTTTTTACATAAGAAAAAGGGAAAAAGAAAGGTTCCTGGCTTTTTCGGTCCAAACAGTAAAGGGGAAAACAAGAAAACCTTTTTTGAAAACATTTTAACAAATAGAAAAAGAGTTTTGGAGTAGCATGAAGTAAAACTTTGAGCGTGATAAATGGAACTTTGATGTGCAATATGTTAAGTTAAATTTAAAAGAAAAACAAATTTCTAAAACCCAATTATACCCTAAAGTGAGTTCCAAAATTCCGCCCAAAACTGGTTATTGATTAATGAATGTAGCACTAACTGGTAGTAAAAGTTGATGAGAACTAAAAGAGATTAACAACAAAACTTAAATCTGCAAGAGCTTTTTGTTATGCTAATTGCTAAAAGGCCACATTATTGACTAGTAACAGAGAGTTACTTTCTGTTTAGCACTTCAAATTACAAAGCATCTTTTTTGTGCCAACTCTACAGGGCCACCTGAATGAGAAGTTAAAATTGACTAGCAACAGTACTTACAAACATAAAATGCAGCAATGGCTGCAAGGATTGATCCCATTTTCAAGGGGAAACAAGTACCTTAGTCTACTACGGGATCAAATGATCATAGAATAAACACATTTAAGTAAAAGAACCTTTTTCTTTTCAAACTCCGCAACCAAGATTGACAACTTTGAAACACCTTTTACAGAAGTTTAGAATTGCCAACCTAGTACTGGTGTTAGAACACAACAGACGGTGCTTCAATAGACGGGGAAATATTGGTGAAGCACACTAATCAACAAGACAGCTTCTTGTGGGCTTTGGCCAACCTTCCACACACTGAAGCTTGGATCGAAGTAGTAACCCTCATCACTCCAGCGTTTCAACAATGTCAAAGGAAAAGGACCCTGTATGTATCCCAGAGGATCCCGATAGTGCCAAATTGCAGATTCAGGGCCTTCACGCTCTGCTTCATCATCACTCAACTCGATTACCTCAGGTTGTATTGCCTGGGCCTGTACTTGTTGAGTGATGATATTTTCTCCATACGACTGAACCGGCACTTCACTTCTTTCGACTTGTACAGAAATGGTAGTATCTCTCTGTTCTTGAAACATTTCTGCATGTTGATCTGTGTTGAATCAGACAGAATACTTCAGACACCAATTAGAGGACAGTGTATAAACCTACTAGTTTATTAAGTTAATAGTATTAGATTATTGGGTTCCATAATTGGCCTTCACTGTACCTAGGGTATTTTCTAGTGGACGTGCTCCATTGACAAGCAAATTAGAGTTCGTGGAATATGATTCCTTCCTTTTTATACCCTTTAAAGACATATCGCACCATAAAATCTGTCACCTTTTGATCACTAAATATAAATGTGATGAGCCTCGACAGACTAAAGGCTTTTAAAACGAAATTACTCTGGTCTCAACCAACAAAATTAGAAACAAAACTGAAGGCATTTAATTTCAAAAACCAGGAGAAGAAGGACCCACCATTTCCACCAGCAATGGATGCATCTCCACTTATGAAAATCCTATTAGATGGGACAATGGCATCTCCTGAAAATAAGATGCAGTCACTTGGGGAAATTAAAAGAAATCACTTGTCAGATATTGAATGAGCAAAGTACTATGATCCTTAGACACTGCGAGGCAGTCAACTAGAAGAGTGGATATTAGGCACGTTGGGAAGACTCTGACAATGTACAGGCACTAGCGCTCGTCATGAATTGTTCTTTGATTGAAGGAACGGGACAGAAGAGAACCAGGGCCATATCCTTCACACATTCAGCTCGATCTTATCTGTGCTATTATTCTATCATAGCTATACTATATTAGGGACTCCGTTTTGGGATCTTCATTGACTGAATAAAGAGTTTCAACTGATGGGAGGTTCTTTAACTGGATGATGACTTAGTAAAGCAACCTTTCATGCTAGGTCATCATCTGTTTTGTCTGGGTGGAAGCTGGCGGGCGGGGTTTGCAAGTCAATGTCAGAACTATACTTCCTACCGCGAACATGTATCCAGTACAGTAGGAACGCAAAATTGCGCTACGAAATACTCACTCCATACGATGACCTCTCTATATAAAGATGTAGCGTCTTACAAGACTTAAGACAGCTTCGAGAAGACTGCCATAGGTGCTGTTTCAAATGAGACAGGAATGAAATCAAACAGGGGAAGAGAATTCTACTATTCCATTATCCCCATTCAACCCCCCCCCCCCCCCTGCAGCCTTGCTTTCATCCCTGTCACATGTGAATTAACTCCTAAGAATAGGGAGTCATCTTGAATGTCCAAGTAAAGCAGTACCAGATCCATATGAAATAATTCTCTTTTTTTTTTTTAGGGCAGTCAAATCCTTAATCCTCCTCGGAGGGGTTTCATAAGCAAACTGTTGTTTCTTGTTTTGATGATGATTTGACGACACTCAGAGGACCAGGTCCCATGTTTACATTGCCAGTTACAGCTGTCACACTCTGCGCAGTTTTGTCTGCTTGCACACTGATAAACCGAAGGACACCTGGTCCAATCAAAATTCAGCATTCAATTCTACACTACTATAAATATCAAAAGATGCTCCTCTCTCCACAGTTTTTGCATTTCGAAGAATCAACTGGTGAAGGCGAAAACTCTCTCTCTAAGCTCAAGTTTTTAATCTTTTGTGCTTAAGGTTTAGGTGTTCTTGAGTCAAGTCTTGCATTGTAATTGATTTACTCACACGTAAGAGTAAAGTTTCTTTATTGCTGTTGAGTCTCTCAGGTAGCGTTATCTTTATCTGAGTGAGCAAGGGTTATAGTTAGCAGATATTGAAGAGTGAAATTGACAGAGTTGTCATGAGTTATTTGTAAAAGAGTTATTACAAATTAGGGAAACTTAGTTAATTTTCTAATGGAGTCTGCAATCAAGATGAGTTTTGATTATAGTGGAGTTTGAGTGTTTGTGAGGGCAAGCCGTGGTTTTTTCTCCCTGGTTTTTTCTCCCTTAGCAAGGAGGTTTTCACGTTAAATCGTTGTTCTTTACTTTACAATTTAATTGTTTCATATTTGCAAGTTTTAGTATTAATTATTCTGTTGGGGTCTTGGACCCTTAGTGGTGAGCAGTACCTGTGTTTCAACAATTGGTATCAGAGCGGGGTCACTCTAAAAGGTTCACACTTAGAGTGAATTCTTGATCATGACAACTTCACCTAATCCGAAGGAAGGACAATCAACTATTAGGCCACCCAAATTCAATGGTCAGTATTATGGGTGGTGTAAAACTCAGATGTATGATTTTATTATGGCTGAGGACAGTGAGTTGATGGATGTGATACTCAATGATCCACATGTTCCAATGAAGGAGGTCAAAGAAGGAGATAAAACTAAAATGGTTGTTAAATCCAAGAGAGAATATAATGAAAAAGATCGTAAGAAAATTGAAAAGAACTTCAAGGCTAAGAAACTGCTGGTGTGTGGTATAGGGCCAGATGAATACAATAGGATCTCTGCTTGTGAAAATGCTAAAGAAATCTGGGATTGCCTGAAGACAGCTCATGAAGGAACCACTGATGTAAAGGAATCAAAAGTTGATATGTTGCCTACTCAGTATGAAACGTTCTCTAGGAAGGAAGAGAAAACCATTCAAGAGATGCACACAAGGTTTACCTCAATCACGAATGAGTTGCACTACCTTGGTAAGGTGATTCCTCTGCATAAACAAGTAAAGAAAATTCTAGGTGTTCTTCCCAAGAATTGAGAACGCAAAGTTGATGCTATCACTGAGGCCAAAAATTTGAAAACTCTTACCATGGATGAACTGATTGGAAATTTAAAGACTCATGAATTAAAGAAGCAACAAGAAAAAGAAAAGGGGGAGTCTAAAGAGGAAAAGTCACTAGCCTTAAAGGTCTCAAAATCTAAATCTAGTGAAGAGGATACGGATGTTGCCTATTTAGCTAAGAAGATTATGAGAGCTATGAAGAAAAGTGGTCAGTTTCAAAGAAAAGGAAGAAGCAGCAGAAAAAGAGGCACCATTAAAGTTTGTCACAAATGTGAGAAACCTAGGCACTTTATTAAAGATTGCCCTCTTCATAAAATGGACTATCAAGAGTATCTGAAGTCAGGAAGAGACAAAGGTAAGAAAAAGGACCAGGTCCTGCAGAATTCTAAAAGGAAGATTGTGGCTGATTATGCAGTCAAAACAAGCTTTAGCAGCATAGGGGGACACTTCTAGTGAATCTGAAAAAGTTGAAGATGTCTCTATGTTAGTAGTGGAAGACAGAGAAATCACCTATGATTCCTTGTTTGCTCTCATGGCAAAACCAGATGACGAAGAAGAAAATGAGGTAACTCTTTTTGATATTTAGCAGAACTTAAATGATTATTCCTCGAAGAAGATACAGAAGCTTACAAATGTATTGATTGATTCTGTGTGTGAACTGACTGCTGAGAAAAATGTTCTTGAAGATAAAGTAGAAAATCTAGAGCTTGAAAAACTTGCTTTAACTATACAGTCATCCGAAATAGGAGAGCAGTCCTCAAAACTGAAGATCAACTGAAGAAAATAGATGAGTCTAATGAGAAGGGCAAGAAAGAAGCTTCAAAGCTTCAAATTGATCTTGAAGAAAAATTGAAGAACTCTAAAAGGCTTCTTATGAATGCACTTCATAAGAATGAAAAATTAGAAAGGAACCTAGTCCGCATAAAAGAAGATTTTAACAAATCCCTAAAATGAACCACATCTTTACAGATCCTTGCTAATCTAACTAGCCAGGGGATCAAATGATAGGGGCCTTGGATATCAGTAAAACACTCATGCTCTTGGGTCTCAAGGTAAGTATGTTCGTGTTGCTAAAATAAAGTCAACAATCCTCTATGTACTCACTGTGAAAGGGATGGTCACTTGAGGAAAGAATGTCAAGGATGACTTAAAGTTAGAATGAACAGTGTTAGATACATCCAACATAAGCAATCTTATCCCAAGGAATCCAACTCCTAGACAAATTTCAAGAAGAACAAACTGTCTAGCTGGACCAAGAAAGATTTGATCACTCCTTAGTCTTCCTTTTGGAAACTCAGACTTAAGTGGGTTCCAAAATCTAACAAATAAACTCTGTATACAGGTGGGAGTAAGAGAAAACAGTCAAAGCTAGTTCATGGATAGTGGATGCTCTAAGCATATGACTGGAAGAACTGACTGTTTTCTCTCACTCAAGGCATTTTAAGGTGGAGGCGTCTCTTTTGGAAATGGAAAGAAGGGTTATATTCATGGTGTTGGGAAGATAGGAAAATCATTAAACCATGCTATTGAAGATGTGTATTATGTAGATGGTCTAAAGTATAGCTTGTTGAGTGTATCTCAAATCTATGACAAAGGAAATGAAGTGAAGCTATTGTGGGTGCATTGTTTCTAATCTGAAGACTGGGAAAGTTATTCTTAAGTGCTCAAGGTGAAAATGTTGATCTATGGCACAGGAAGTTGGGGCATGTAAGTTCCTCCCTACTCAACAAGTTGGTCTCAAAGGACCTGGTCTGTGGTGTGCCAAAACTGCAGTTTTCAGACAACAAGGTGTATGATGCCTGTGTGAAAGGAAAGCAAACTAGATCTTCCTTCAAGCAGAAGAAGCAAGTAAGCACCACTAGACCTCTTCAAATGTTGCACATGGAACTATGTGGGCCTGTTAAAGTCCAAAGAAGAGAAGGGAAAAGATATGTGTTTGTTATTGTGGATAATTATTCCAGGTTCACTTGGACTATGTTTCTGAAAACCAAATATGAAGCTTATGAAGTACTGGTGGTCTTTGCCAAGCAGGTTCAAGTAAAATTAAATTGCAAAATTGATGAATTCAGATTTGATCATGGAACTGAGTTAGAAAATGTCAAGATTGAAGAGTTCTGTGCTGAGAATGGGATCAGTCACAAGTTCTCAGCTCTAAGAACCCCTCATCAAAATGGAGTGGTAGAAAGGAAGAACAGAACTCATAGAAATTGCAAGGACCATGTTGATTGATAGTGGCCTTCCAAAAGGTTTTTGGGCTGAAGCTATGAATACTGCTTGTTATGAGACAAATAGATGCCTAATCAGATCTGTCATGAACAAAACCCCTTTATGAACTTATATGCAACAAAAGGCCTAAACTTGATTATTTAAGACCCTTTGGGTGCAAATGTTTTGTTTTAAATAATGAAAACAATGAGCTTGGAAAATTTGACTCCAAAAGTGATAAAGCTGCATTTATGGGCTACTCCAAAACAAGCAAGGCATACAGAGTTTTCAATAAAAGGACTGTGTATGGAAAAAAGTATACATGTGATCTTTGATGAATCAGGAAAACAAAAAGATTTTGGTGGAGGTGAAGATTCTGACATGGAAGAACTCATTCCTATTCAAAGAGATGATATAGTTAAAACTGAAGGTCAAGAACAGACTCATACAGTTGAAGATAACGTGATGGTGAGTCAGGATCTCAGTTGCAGAATCCAAGTATAAAAGAGGAATATCACGAAGGGTTTGTTCAAAATTCTCAAGGACCTGATCCCAGCAGAAGTCATCCTAGAATATCAAATTGAAAGCATTAATCTTTTCACCCCTTGAAAATCTAACATCTCCTTGGGAATCTGGAATCCAAACAAGATCTTAAGCCAAAAATTTATGGCTTTCTCAACTTTCTTGTCACAAATTGAGCCCAAGAATGTAAAAGAAGCCCTAAAAGATGTTGATTGGACTAATGCTATGCAGGAAGAACTTCAGCCATTCGAAAGGAGCAATGTTTGGCACCTGGTCCCCATACCAGCTGACAGAACAATCATTGGGACAAAATAGGTGTATAGAAATAAGAAGGATAAACATGGCACTATTAGCAGAAATAAAGCAAGACTTGTTGTTCAAGGCTATAATCAGGAGGAAGGTATTGACTATTATGAGACCTTTGCTCTTGTTGTAAGCATGGAAGCAATCAAAATTCTTATTACCTTTGCTGCTTATATGGGATTCAAACTCTTCCAAACGGAAGTCAAGAGTGTATTCCTAAATGGTAATCTGAAGGAGGAGGTTTATGTCAAACAACCTCCAGGTTTTGAGAATGCAGATTTCCTACACCATGTGCTTAAATTAGACAAAGATCTTTATGGGTTGAAGCAGGCACCTAGAGCTTGATATGAGAGACTATCAAAGTTTCTTCTGGAAAATGGGTTTAAAGAGGGAAAATTGACGATACACTCTTCGTGAAATCCAGGGGGAACAACCTATTGATGGTGCAAATCTATGTTGATGATATAATTTTTGGAGCAACCACTGATTCTGTGTAAAGAATTTGCCAAATTAATGAGGAGTGAGTTTGAAATGAGCATGATGGGTGAATTGAGATTCTTTCTAGGGCTGCAGATTAAATAGAATTCTCAAGACATCATGATTTGTCAAGAAAAATACATCAAGGAGTTGCTGAAAAAAATATAATATAGAAGATGCAAAGCTTATTGATACTTCCATTGGAACCAGTTCAAAGATGGATAATGATGAACCTGGTCCCTCAGTAAATGAAACCATGTATAGAGAGATTATTGGGTCTTTGTTATACCTCAGTGCAAGTAGGCCAGACATGGTGTTTAGTGTGGGTATGTGTGCTAGATTTCAGGCATGTCCTAAGGAGTCTCACCCGAAAGCTGCTAAGAGAATTCACAGGTATCTGAAAGGGACAGGAGACCTGGTCCTATTCTATCCATCTGGAGACAGCTTTGATTTAATAGGCTATGTTGATGCTGATTATGCTGGGTATTTGGTGGACAGAAAAAATACCTCAGGAATGGCTTGTTTCCTAGGTTCCTCTCTTATTTCCTGGAGTTCTAAGAAACAAAAAACAAAACTCAGTTGCACTATCTACTGCTGAAGTTGAATATGTGGCTGTAGCTTCTTGTTGTGCTCAATTGCTATGGATCAAACAACAGCTAAAAGATTTTGGAATTGTTTCTGATACCATTCCTCTGATGTGTGACAACACAAGTGCTCTCAACATGGCCAAAAATCCAATACAGCATAAAAGGACAAATCATATTTGATGTAAGGCATTATTTTCTAAGAGATAATGTTGAAAAAAGGGCCATTTGCATGAAATTCTGTAAGACTGAAGAACAGGTAACTAATATCTTTACAAAGGCTCTTCACAAGAAACAATTTCTGAAGAATAGATTAAGATTGGTTGATCAAGATAAATTGACCTTCTTAGTGGCTCAATTTTTCCATTATCAATTGGCTATGATTAGGAAACATGTATCCTTGAAGGAATTTGTGCTAATTGAACTAACACAGTACCATACCTTTGCAGGTATACACGTATGGTGAGCCATTTTGAAGAGGAACAGATGAGACAGACACAATCTAAAAGATTCACTCAAAGAATGAGGGAGGGGCCTGGTCCTTCCAAAGGTTAGTATCATTCATGTGCATTTTGAAAATTACTTAAGTTTTTGGTCTGAAAAAGTTGTGTTTTTCCCTTGTTTGTCTGAAAAATTGTCAAATCCCATAAAAGGTGAAGAATTAAACCTATTGGGACCAGACACGTCCCATACCCTTTAACATCAAATGTTGCAACCTCTTCTTCCCTTAAATAGAATATCAAATCCTCTTTTATACTCACTTTACAATATCCCCTTTTCTAACTTTCAAATCTTCTTGCTTGTTTTAAAATAACCTTTCAAAACTCTTAAATGGTTGACAAAAATCGCGAGTTCAAGCCCTACTAAAGAACCTGAAATTGTACAAACCCCAGTACCCCATTCCGAAAATCCTCCCATAGTCTGCTCTTTCCCATCTGTGTTAGTGCTAGTGCTTGAAACCATTTCTTCTCCCATATCTTACCTCGAAATACCAGTGGGTTGACCCTTGTCTAACAAATTTCCATGGATAAGTCCACCATGGAAAAATTCCCAAAAATTATAGAACGCTCCTCTGAGACTGCAATTATGGTTGATCAAAGTGAAGGTTTTGGGTCACCCTTAGAAATTAAGTTCCCTCATAATCCCATTTCTTTAGAAACTCCAGAGAACATTGATCAATCAGAATCCCTGAACAAACCCGGTTCTCCTACCCACTCTGAGTGAAATCTCATTTTTGCCCAACTTTTTAATGAAGAGCTCCCCGTGAAGAGGACCAATCCATCCGGTAATGAGTTGGCAGGTGAGGATTGGGTGGCTGCAAATCTTATTTTGCTTTCAAATGACCCTAAGGAGAGTTCTTTTGATCTGGAGAGGAAGGTGTTAGTGAGAAAACAGGAGATACACCTCCTAAGGTTGATGAGACAGTTAGGGAATTTGTACAACCTCCAAATGAGAAAGATGAGAATGATGAGGATGACCTGCCTTTGAGGTGGACAGTGCAGAAACAGAGGAGCGGTAAGGGTAAGAAGAAATGGATGATACTGGTGTAAAACTTACTCAACAAGGGGTACTGAGAAGAAGTTATTAGGGGATGCTATGAAGGCAAACAAATCAGCAACCGTTAAGAGAAGACGGTTGAAGACGGGGATTCTGATTGAGGAAAATGTAGAAGTAGTTGATGTTGGAGAAGGTGATGATAAGATTGATCCTGATGTTGCTGTTGTAACAGAAAGGAGGAAAGATGTGTAGGATAAAGGAAGGACCAGATCCTCCTCCACAAAATATAGGAGTCCAACTGGGATGAAACAAAAGCATATAGCTGTGAAGAAAAGAAAGTAACTATGAGACCTGATCCCAAAAAGAGAAAAGTTGCAGAAGAAGAACCAAGCAGTAGTTCTAAAAGAAGAAGGAAGGAGGAAGAAGAGAAGTTAGTGTCTAGAGAGTAGAGAAATGAAATCTTCAAAACCCAGAAAGTACTGTCTGGAAGGGTATTTGATTCCAGGATGTTTGAAAAACCTAGAATGGTGGAACTGGTGGAGTATGTGAGGCATCAAGGCTGGTTAGACCACCTTCTAGAGGAACCAGTTCCCTCTGTCTTTGAAGGTGAAGTAGGCAATGCTATTATACTGTGAAGTTCTCTGATGATGTGCTGAACTTGACTGCTTTAGTCCAAGGTAAGAAACTGAAATTGGATGAAGAAAGTCTGGGCAAAATATTGGATGTTCCCACTGTTGGTGTAAGAACTGTTATAAAACAACAGCCCTCCACTGAATTTATGATAGATGCTTCAAAAGTTGGAGGAACATTTGTTGCAGGAGTGAGGAAGAAATTCCTCAAAAGTGAGTTTCAACTGGTTTTGAGTTTGTCAACAAGCTTGTTTTGCCCAGGTCAGAAAAGAGAACTATTGCTTCTGGTGTGGATTTGTATGTGATAGAATGTCTCAGTAAGTTTGAGTTAATCAGTCTACCTGCTTTGATGATTGAACATATATCTAAAGTTATCCATGAGAAGGAGGGAAGACATGGTATGCCTTATGGATACTTTCTGAACAGAGTGTTTGATCATTTTGGGGTTGTTTGTGAAAAGGGAACTCCTGGAACAGTAATAAAAATGTTCAGTCTGACTACATTGATTGAAAATGAATGTGTAGAAGGGAAAGTAGGGACCATATCCCAGGTGTCAAAACTGTTGGTTATTCAGGAAAACTTGAGTAAAGAAATGGAGGAAATGAGAGTTAGTGTGGCTGCTAAGGATGCAGAGATCCTGAAAATGAAGATGAAGAACCAGAAGCTCTCCTCTGAGGGACCAGGTGTTGCTGAAGCACTTAGAACAAAAAATGTAGAACTTAAGAAAAAGGTCTCAGCACTCACTACTCACTAAAGAGGTTTATTGTTAATTTGTGTCTATCACCTGGTTCTCTTTCTTTATAGTTATTCATTCATGTTAGTGTTGCCCCAGCGGCCATGAGTTAACTAATTTGTGCAAATTTCCTATCTTGGTTTATTGTTCTTACCCATTTTATGATGCCAAAAAAGGGAAAATTGATTTATCATGATAAGGTAAGAGACCAAGTACCACAATGTGATGTGATGAGCAGTAGTGTTGTTGACATGCTCTGATGTGTGACTAGAGAAAGTGAAGAATGCTGCTGATAGGGGGAATGTTGTGCAGTAGTAAATGCTCTGGTTCTGAATGAATTTTGATCTTGGCTTGTCATCATCAAAAAGGGGAAAATGTTGTTTCATGTTTTGATGATGATTTGATGATACTCAGAGGACCAGGTCCTATGTTTACATTGCCAGTTACAACTGTCACACTCTGCACAGTTTTGTCTGCTAGTGTAACAAACTGTGCAGGCGCACTGATTACCCGAAGGACACCTGGTCCAATCAAAATTCAGTATTCAATTTTACACTACTATAAATATCAAAAGATGCTCCTCTCTCCACAATTTTTGCTTTTCGAAGAAGCAACTGGTAAAGGCGAAAACTCTCTCTCTAAGCTCAAGTTTTTAATCTTTTGTGCTTAAGGTTTAGGTGTTCTTGAGTCAAGTCTTGCATTGTAATAGATTTACTCACACGTAAGAGTAAAGTTTCTTTATTGCAGTTAGTCTCTCAGATAGCGTTATCTGAGTGTGCAAGGGTTATAGTTAGCAGATATTGGAGAGTGAAATTGACAGAGTTGTCAAGATTTATTTGTAAAAGAGTTATTACAAATTAGGGAAACTTAGAGTTAATTTTCTAATGTAGTCTGCAATCAAGATGAGTTTTGATTATAGTGGAGTTTGAGTGTTTGTGAGGGCAAGCCGTGGTTTTTTCTCCCTTGAGCAAGGAGGTTTACACGTTAAATCGTTGTCCTTTACTTTACAGTTTACTTGTTTCGTATTTGCAAGTTTTAGTATTAATTATTCTATTGGGGTCCTGGACCCTTAGTGGTGAGCAGTACCTGTGTTTCAACACAAACATTATTGCGGAAATCAAGGGAGAGTGCCATTATAGAAAAAATAAATAGTTTCCAATTACCCCAGAGCTTAAGGGTCAATTACAGGGGTAACCGGTCAGTCAACTGAACAAAGCTTAGACCCTTGTGAATCAGCCATCCAAGCCAGTCAACTTAGGCCTTTGGGAAAAAGTCCACAGGGTGCTAAGCTCGCTGATGTGAGTTTGAAAGCTAGAGAACTGATGAGGTGGCTTTTCAAAGAAAAGGGCACTTAATTTCAGAAACCAGCGGAAGAAGAAATTACCATTTCCATCAGCAGTGAATACATCTCCATTTACGAAAATCCTATTAGATTGGATCAAGGCATCTCCTGAAAATAAAATACAGTCACACTTGGGGAAAGTATTAAAATCATATGTCAGATATTAACTGAGCAAAAGTATTATGATCCTTAATAAGATTACAGGAAAAAAATATAACTAAAGAATAATTGAAATGTAGGGTAGCTACTTACAATTACAGAAAAGATTTAACACTAACCTCAGAACATGCAAAACATAGTATATAAGTGAAAAAGGACTAGCAATTTGATATAGCAAAAGATGACTAAAATAAGCAGAGGATCTGGCAACCTCATATACTTAATCTAAACACTAAACTTACCCATCAAGATCAGGGTTCAATGATTGGAACTGACTAGCACAAGATAACAAAAATTTCCAAGAGGCTGAAGTAGTATTAGATCAAACAAATTGATGCTCTTAGAATATTATTTCGAGAAACTGTAAAATTGTGTGACCACCTCATCTAAAGAGAGGACACTTTTCAATTCTGATTATGTCTTCATGCTCAGCCTGACTTTTTTCTTGGGACAAGCACATTATATATTTTTTTCAATAATATTGAGGGTGATACTTGAACCCACGAACTTCATTTGACGCTTGAAACTATTTCAACAGAAGCCAACATTGGAGAGGGAAAAAGGCATCACAAGCATTGGGGAAGGCAGATGAATCAACACAAACTGGCATGGCCTTGCTTGTTTAAGTCCCACTGTGAGGGAGAGAAAGAAAAGACCCAGCAAAGGGCTTCTGGTGATGTGTTACTTACCTGGACTGGCTTTAAAGATGTAATTGAATACTAGAGTAAGAAGAGTCTTTTGGGAAACCTACTGGTCATCATTTTATGCATGAAGCAGCAAAAGAGAAACTCACACTAGCATTTTTGGGCAGGTTCATCAATAATTGAGGACAGGGACAGAATAACCAAGTAGAAGTTTAGCAAATTACTAAGAAGGTGTTGGGTGGCTCAAGAGGCCGATCTGGCTGGCAAGCACCGGGGGACTAGTGGTGGAACGAAGAAGTTAAAAGGAAGGTGGAGGCTAAGGTGGCCTATGCTAAGTTGGCTGTAAGCAAGGATGACGAGGAGAAGCAGACGAATAGGGAGAAGTATAAGTTAGCTAGGAGAGAGACTAAGTTAGAGGTTATGGAGGCTAAGACAATACGGCTTTAGAGGAGAAAGGCGGGGATAAGAAGTTGTATAGGTTTGCTAAGGCCAGGGAGCGGAGGGCTCGTGACTTTGACCAAGTGAAGTGCATAGGGGGGAGGATGGCAAAGTGTTGGCTGAGGATGCCCTTATTAGGAAGGGGTGACAATCTTATTTTCATAGACTTTTGAATGACGAGGGGGACAAAGATTTTGTGCTAGGGATTTGGAGAACTCGGAGGGGTGTCGCGATTATGAGTATTGTAGGTGTATTAAGGTGGAGGAGGTTAAAGGGGCTGTTCGTAGGATGCGTAGGGGTAGGGCGACTAGGCCAAATGAGATTCCGATAGATTTTTGAAAGAGCACTGGCGGGATAGGTTTAGAGTGGCTGACAAGGTTGTTTAACATCATTTTAGGGCGGCGAAAATGCTCGAAGCTTGGAGATGGAGTACGATGATTCCATTATATAAGAACAAAGGGGACATTCAGAGTTGCAACAACTATTAGGGTATCAAGCTATTGAGTCATACTATGAAGGTCTGGGAAAGGGTGGTAAAGTTGAGGCTAAGGAGGGTCATGACTATTTTTGAGAATCAGGTCAGTTTCATGTCAGGTCACTCTATTACCGAGGTCCTCGTGAGAAGATTAGTTGAGCAATTTAGGGAGAGGAAGAAGGACTTGCACATGGTATTCATGGCTCTTAAAAAGGCGTATGACCAAGTCCCTAAGGATGTAGAGGTGCTTGGAGGCTAAAGGCGTGCTCGTGGGGTATACTAGGTCGATTCAGGACATGTATGACGGCGCAAAGACTCGTGTGAGGATGATAGGAGGAGATTCGAAGCGCTTCCCTATTTTGGCAGGTTTGCACCAGGGATCAACTCTTAGCCCTTTTTTATTTGCTTTGGTGATAGTTGATAGTTGTTTTGACGCAGCGTATTCAAGGGGAGGTGCCTTGGTGTATGTTAATGTTGTACTGTAACAATAAGCATAAACAGTGTATTATGTAAAAAAATCTTTTTTTAAAAAACTTATATAACATAGTAATATACTAATTGAATGACTTGATCATTAACTATTTCCATTTCAATAGCGTCTTAATCTTCTAGTAGCAAACAAAGGGACATTGGATGGAATTACGGTACACAAGGACCATCAAAAGATGCTATTGAAATTTTGATAATTTATATATTATTTTATTTTTTTTGTATTAATTGTCGTCGCACTTTCAAAAGGCGACCTTTTCGGCTTTCACCGTCTAAACCACTGGTCCGATCGGCTATGTTGTATGAAGTGGAGTGTTGACCAGTTAAAAATTCCCACATCCAAAAGTTGAAAGTGGCGGATATGAGGATGTTGCGATGGATGTGTGGACTAATCGGGAGTGATAGAGTTAGAAATGAGATTATTCGAGAGAAGGTGGGAGTGGCTTCGGTAGAGGATAAGATGCAGGAAGTGAGATTTCGATGGTTCGGGCATGTGATGAGAAGGGGCATGGATGCTCCAATTCGGAGGTGTTAGAGGCTGGCTATGGATGGTTTTAGGCGGGATAAAGGTAGACCGGAGAAATATTGGAGGAAGGTGATTAGACATGATATGGAGCAGTTACAGCTTACGAAGGACATGCTCTTGATAGGAAGGTGTAGAGGACGCGAATTAGGATAGAGGGTTGGTGAGTTCGTCCGTAATAGTAGGTACGGGTGCTTTTGTTTGTATCTACGCCTGTAGTTGCTTGTTCGTGGTGTTTCAGTGTTGTCTTCGATTTCGAATAGATAGTTTATAGTATTACCTTGTGGGTGCCTTCTTTTCATTATTATCTAGCGGTGTGTTATCCCATTTTTGTTGTGTGCTTTAATGTTTTCTGTTTGTTTGTTGGTTATACTGTTATCTGTCCTGAGCCGAGGGTCTATCGAAAACAGCCTCTCTACTTCATCTGAGGTATGGACTGCGTACACTTTACACTCCCCAGACCCCACTCTGTGGGAATACACTGGTTATGTGGTTGTTGTTGAGTATTGCAAAGACATAAAATCCATTGCAGCATAAAACCTAATTACTCATGCTGGCAACTCCAATATTTGGTCTCTTTGACGCTGCTGGTCACTCGGTAGAAATCATAAATCTGATATGTCCAGCCTTTCTTATCATATGCATAAAATGAAGTTAGAGGTGAGAAAGATGATAGATGAGGAATACAATAGTAAAAAGAACATAAGAATCCTTCTCGCCAACACATTTGTCCTTAAACACAGTATCGCCTTTACTTCCACTAACTTGTCTTTGCCAGATCTAAAAGTTGAGCAACTCCAAATACTTTACTCCCTCCGTTTCAAAATAAGTGTGTTTTCCTTGGGCACACTCCACAAAGTAAGAAGTGTTTTTACCAACTCATCCTTAATCAAATGCATTGAAAAAGAAGCAGCTCTTTAATGCTCTCTTGGTTAGGTAAAATTTCATTAATTTAAATTTAAAATTGAATGAAAAAAAAAAGAAGACTTCTTGATTTTGTGAAACATCACTTATTTTGAAAACCAAATGAAAAGGTGAAAACACCATTTATTTTGGAACAGAGGGAGTAGATGACAGAGGTATCTGCTCAGTGCTCACATTAGCTCAACTGGTGCCTCAAAGCAAATTAGACATCTTCAAAGGTCTCTTGAATATCTACCGCAACTAAAGATCATTTTATTTTCCAATTACAATTGTCAAAAGACAAATCTATCTCAATCGTCAGGATAGTTGGAACTTTTTAACTCCATGAGGAGAAGTTGGAGTATGGCATTTCAAGATTCCAAACAATAACTGATTAAGTTGTAGTAGTTTGGTTTTTCCATTTTCTACTCAAGCTACTTTAACCTTTCATTCCCTTCCCTTCAACAGAAAGATTTCCATTTATTGCCCCCATCCCCAACCCCGGTGAAAACAATTATAAATGGCTCTCTGGAACACTGTTCAGATTAAAACTCTTGCTTAAGGTATCAATCTCAAAATAACTTATTTGAGTCCAAACTTTATTAAGCTTTCAGACTGACAGATCAGGATGAAAGAAAGTTTTGTATATATTGCACATCCAAATGCTTCTCAAAAAATGGCTAAGCTCAAAAAGTACAACAAATGGAAGTTTCAACTGAATAAGATCTTAGAAATCGTGAAATTCTACGGTAAAGTGGATGTTAGAACTCACCTGCAACAAAATTGTCAGTAGCTTCATTAGGAGTTGATGTTGGTGAACAACCATTTTCTCTTTCTTGTTCCATTACATTTAAATCTAGGGCATCAACAGTTTTAACTTCAGCCTCTAATTCCTCAGCTACAACTTTTGGCATCACGGAAAGGAGTCTATCCTGTTCTTTTTGTGCTTGTAGCAGTTGCTTCCTCTCCAGAAACTCAAACAATGTAACTCTTAAAGTAGGTCAAGGAGATGGTTAGGTTCATCAGCAAGATCAACAAGTATAACAGGCTTTTAGCTTTTACTCTGAAGTCCCAACAATCAAAGGCATAATTTTCTAAACTGTCTGAAAACTAGCACACAGAAGCAATATTGAAGCAATCCTGCAAAGAACAAATGGGAACCAACAGAAACTTGTGTATAACCTTCTCAATGAATGCATGCTAATAGGGGTTTTTCCATTAAACAGGATAATATTTTCATTAGTACTCTACATATGCAATAATAACTATATCCACAACAACAACAACAAACCTAGTGTATTCCCACACAGTGAGGTGAGGTCTGGGGAGGGTAAAATGCACGCAGTCCATACCGCTACCTCCGAAGAAGTAGAGACGTTGTTTCCGATAGACCCCCGGCTCAGAATAGAGAATAGTACACAAGGTCGTAGTGAAACATGAAGCAGGATGGATGACATAATAGAAATAAGGAATAAGAAATAATAAAATAGATATCAGAGAAATACGAAATTAAATTAGAGAAATACGAGCAATTTGAAATAAGAAATAAGAGATAGGACACCCACCTTGTAGTAACATACACTCACAGACCAAAGACACCCACCACACCCAAACTCTCCTGACTAGAGGCTCCTACTAATAGACACAGTCCTAGGATTACTAACCCGGCTACACAAGAGCTCTCCTAACACCTTGCTACAACCCACACACTCACACTAGCCTTCTACCGTTATCCACGACCTCTACACCTTCCTATCTAGGGTCATGTCCTCAGTAAGTTGTAGCTGCTCCATGTCATGTCTAATCACCTCCCTCCAGTATTTCTTCGGCCTATCTCTACTCCTCCTAAAGCCATCTAAAGCTAGCCTCTCACACCTACGAACTGGGGCATCTATGCCCCTCCTCATCACATGCCCAACCCATCTCAGTTTTCCTTCTTGCATCTTGTCCTCCACCCAAGCCACTCCCATCTTCTCCCAGATAGTCTCATTCCTAACTCTATCCCCTCTAGTAAGTCCACACATCCAACGCAACATTCTCATTTTCGACACCTTCAATCTTTGAATGTGGGAGTTCTTGACTGGCCAACACTCCGCTCCATACAATATGTCCAGACAGACTGCCACTCTGTAAAATTTGCCTTTAAGCTTAAGAGGCACCTTCTTATCACACAACACTCCCGAGGCGAGCCTCCACTTCATCCAACCTGCTCCAATACGTTTAGAGACATCCTCATCAATCTCGTCATTCCCTTGAATCATAGACCCAAGATACTCAAAACTATCCCTCTTACAAACATCCTGAGAATCCAACCTCACCACCACTTCGTCCTCCTGACTCGAGTCACTAAACTTGCATTCCATATACTCCGTCTTGGACCTACTCAACCTGAACCCCTTAGATTCAAGGATTTGTCTCCAAACCTCCAATCTTTCATTCACACCCTCCCGCGTCTCATCATCAGCACTACATCATCCGTAAATAACATAACCAAGGCACCTCACCTTGAATACTCCGCGTCAACACGTCCATCACCAACGCAAACAGAAACAGGCTAAGAGTCGATCCCTGATGCAACCCTGTCTCGACCGAAAAATGCCCTGAGTCTCCTCCCGCCGTCCTCATCCAAGTCCTTCCTCCATTGTATGTCCTTAATAGCTCTGATGTACGACACTGGAACCCCTCTCACCTCCGAGCATCTCCAAAGAACCTCCCTAGGGACTTTGTCATACGCCTTCTCCAGGTCGATGAACACCATGTGCAAATCCCTCTTCCTTTCCCTATACTGCTCCACCAATCTCCTCACCAGGTGGATGGATTGCCTCTGTCGTCGAGCGACAAGGCATAAAACCAAACTGATTCTCCGAAATGGACACGGCCCTCCTCAATCTCTGCTCAACCACCCTCTCCCAAATCTTCATAGTGTGACTCAACAGCTTAATACCCCTATAGTTGTTGCAACTCTGAATGTAACCCTTATTTTTATATAACAGAATCATCGTACTCCATCTCCAAGCCTCAGGCATTTTCGCAGTCTTGAAAATGTCGTTAAACAAATCAGTCAACCACCTTAAACCTGCTTCACCAGTATACTTCCAAAGATCCACCAGAATCTCATCAGGCCCCGTCGCCCTACCCCTCCGCATCCTACGAATAGCCTCTCTGACCTCCTCAACCTTAAAACGTCTACAATAACTGAAATCACGGCTATTCTCCGAGCGCTCCAGCTCCCCTAACTCAATGCCTCTGTCCCCCTCCTCGTTCAAAAGTCTATGAAAATACTCCTGCCACCTCTTCTTAATGTGAACATCCTCCACCAAAACTCTGTTATTCTCCCCCTTAATGCACTTCACTTGATTGAGGTCACGACCCTTCTCTCCCTAGCCTTAGCCAGCCTATACAACCTTTTTTCCCCGTCTTTCTCCTCTAACCCCGTATACAAGCTCTCAAACATTGTTGTCTTAACAGCCATAACTGCTAACTTAGCCTCCTTCCTAGCTACTTTGTAAATCTCCCTATTCACCCGAGTTTTAGAAACTTGCAAAGACATGTACCTAAAAATATTCCCCATATAAAGAACAAATTAGAGTTACTCTAAAGTAAGAACCGGAAAGAAATGTGTCGAGCAAATTGACCCAATCACCTCAGGCGTATTACTACTGTTACAAAATACTTAACATTGTTAAGACACCACGGTGATATATGTAAACTCCGCATATAGTTTTGGACAATCTTCATAACTTAAACTAGCTTTTGTGGTTGAGTCAGGCCTAACATTCATTTTCTCAACATGGTATCAAAGTCGGACATATCCTTGATGTTGGACTACCCAATGCTGAGCTCCCTATGTTATATTAGTCCATGTTCCAGATATTCAGTCTTGAGTGTGCAGGGAAGGGGAGTTAGAATCTCCATGGGACTATATGGGCTGTATCCTCTTTGAAAGGTCTTGGACAATTCTTATGACTTAGAGCTAAATTTTGAAGTTTAGCTAGACCCAGTGCCAGGTTCTCAAGAAATTTATTTCCAAAATAGTCAACCTACTGTGTCTTCTGTCTCAAAATATTCTGACCTGTTTTGCTACATGAATTATTTTTCCTCCAACTACACAAACAAAATAACTAAAAGTATTATAGACCAATACCAACTAATATAAACTAATCTTTCAAAACAATCTATAAATTAATACTTTTATTATATCCGAGAAATCCTCGAGGGTCAGTGGTGCACAGTTCAGAACTTGGTGAATAATGCCCCCCTCTACCCTTCCCACTTATATACCATGTTTTTGTCTACCACAAGGTCGAACTAGTGTCATACGCCTAACCCATACATCACGTGATGCGCTCTTTCCACTAGATCAAGGCTTTGGGGCTAAAAATAATATACTAATTTATACAATTTCAAACTTGATATAACAATGTTTCAACAAGCATCACCTTTTCACATTTTAAACAATTACTTTCTCCGTTCGGATTACGCTAGACCTACTTCACCGTTTCACATTTTAAACTATTACTTTCTCCGTTCAAATTACACTAGACATAATTTAACCCAAGGCTGTTAAAAGAAATAAAATATGAAGAAGCATAATGTTGGGTTGGTTGACAAGCGTTAGATAATGGCTTGAAATATGAAAAAGTGGAATGGATAGTTAGTAATATATCAAAGAAAGATTAGAAGAATATAACAAGAAATTAGCTTATAGAACTTTGAATTGATGTATGAAAAAATTATTTCCAACTAAGAAAATAGTCTTTTGTGATAACCAAAAGGGTCAAGCTTTATAGGACACGGAGAGGATTTAACTTTTTCTACCAAAGTCAACATAATAAACAACTTAACGTTTTACTCATAAAATACCACATAGGGCAAACTAGGTCATACATTTTGGTACTATTAACAAAATAAAAGGCTATATTAAGGTTTTGGTGTTTGAAGACTTATTTTGTGACAAGGTAAATTGAAAAAAACACAAGAATGCCATTGACCGAGAAAGCATTGGAGTTCCATCAAAAACTCACAACAAGCATCATTTCAGGCTTTGCTAGTGAAGAGATAAGTTTCAGCTGGGAACCATATAAATTGCAGTCGAGAAGGAAGTGTGTCACAGTTGATTTTGAATAACCAAACTTTTTCTTGACCAAGAACAAATCTACACTAATTTTCCATAGCACGATTTTGAATTAATACCATGCACAAAGAAACAGGAACTCGATCCAGAAAAATGAAAAGTGCAAATAGATCAGAAGACTATCTCAAACGACGACACTCTTGCTACTCTAACTGCTAGTTATTAGATTATGGTCACTCTGACTAAACTAGCACATATGACAATTTGAGCTTCCAAAAACTTCGAGATCACCGAATTTCTCGGGAATCGAGGAGTCATGGAGTAGGATTACCAACATATAGTCTGCAGACAACAATTACTAACAGTGCTTCTCTTATGCAGGCACAGAAATTGTTGCATTCAAGAGCAAGTTTAGCCTTGCAACCACCAAAAGATGCAAAATATTTCAACAGCAGAACCTTAACACATACGAAAGGATATTGTTTGCGCCATCCCTTTTCATTGGCATGATCGATGCGCTTTTGTAACAATGCAACTTCTCTCTCAATCCACTGTAACCAAATCAAAATATGAGATATATAAAACTTAGATACACGTGGCAATGAATGGTGATGAACATAGTAGCAAATCTGTATACAGTAACAAGCAACTACATGAGTAACAAATCATGCAACATCCTTCAGAAGAATGACAACTGCAAGTCCGTGTGCTACAGGGAAAAGTTCAAAGACCGTGGGGCGCATTTTAAACATAGTTTCATATGAAATAATATTTATTTTATTTAATGTAAAGGTTATGAATCAGCAAACAAAAATGAAGCTTCTTAAAAGATGAGATCAACTCAGAAACACTGATTTAATACATTCATTTTTGAAACTAAAAAGTTAGTGCCCCACATTAGTTGAGAGAACGGGATGATCTCTTTGTTATGATCTTGGATAATTATCACCTTAAGAGCTATCTTTTGGGATTAAATTACGCGCAAATTTTGTTTTCTTCACACGGTATCAAAGCTAGACTCATCCTTGTTCTTGATTTACCCTTTCATGCAAAGTCTACTATATGGTCCAGGCGTCAAATGTCCAATTTTAGGCGTGTGAAGGAGTGTTAAGTGTCCTACATTGATTGAACGATGTATCGTTGTCTCCTTATACACTTATGGACAACCATCTTCTCATGAGCTAGATTTTGTGGTTGAGTAAGGTTTGAGGTTGATTTCATTTATAACAACTATGACTCAATCTCAAACAAGTTGAGGTTGGCTATATAAGTCCCTGTGCTTCCGGAAGAGGGTGGATGTTACGATCTTTAGGGAAGGATCGAGCCATAGTGCAATATATATAAATTCAGCTCGTTAAAGGGAGGCTAAAACCCTAGAGTTCAATGAAAGATAGAATTCCAATCTCTTCAGCTCATTAAAGGGAGACGGAAACCTAGAGTTCAATGGAAGAGAGAACTCTAATCGTTTGTTGTTTGTTGAAATACGAATTATTGATTTATTTGCAAAAACCCCTTTAGATAGGATTCGTATTACAACAATAGTCTAATCCTTATGAAAGTAGGAAACAAAAAACCCTATTCTAGACTAATAATGATAGCTAACATAAATTCTATTCTTAGAATAATAAATAAATCTACTTAAAAATACAATTAAGCAAAATTAATTAATTTTACTTCCACGCATACACTCATGTTGAAGAGCTTGTCCTCAAGCTCGAATTTCAGGAGTCATCCAAAACTCCTTGACTCATCCAATTCCAGTTCTAACCAACTTTTCTTGAGACTGACGTTGACAAATTTCAGTTGTACCAATTTGCGTGACTAATTCGCCCGCTGTGTTGCTACTTTCAAGAGGTACAAATCGCTGGAAACAATGTTTCTAAAATTCTTTCCAACTCGTTGGGTCCTTTGCTCGCTGAAAAGACCATAATTGTGCTTCTCCCAACATGTGAAACCCAGCCACTTCAACCCTTTTTGCTTACTTTGTATGTTGATTTTCAAAAGATTGTTCACAATGATGTCCCCAAATTAGTTGGTCTGTGTCATCACAAGTAGGAAATTCCATTTTTGCATACCTTGATATTGTTGAATGGGAATTACCACTTGTTGGATGATTCTAACCGTCCAATTGAATGAGTGGTGTACTGCCTTTAGTAGCGGAAATTATTGATCTATCAATTGTCAGGGCGCTACCCGGCTCATGTCTGAGGATTGTTGGTTTTGTGGAACCAATTCCCAAGCTAGACGCTAGACAATTGTTGTTGGATAACGTGGGCAATTCTTTCAACAAGGCCTTGTTCCATTGCTGCAACACATTCTTTCTGGAATCTGGAATTGATCTCGTCGCCCATTTCGTTAGGCTCTGGTACGAAATTGTTAGGATCTTTAGGAAAGGATCGAGTCACAGGGCAATATATATAAATTCAGCTCATTAAAGGGAGACCAAAACCTTAGAGTTCAATGGCAAATAGAACTTGGATCTCTTCAGCTAGTAAAAGAGAAACTGAAACCTTTGAGTTCAATAGAAGAGAGAACTCCAATCTCTTGCTTCTTGCGAAATACGACTTATTCATTTATTATGCAAAACCCCCTTTAAATAGGATTCATATTACAACAATAGTCTAATCCTTATAGAAGTAGGAAACATAAAACTCTATTCTAGACTAATAATGATAGCTAACATAAATTTTATTCTTAGAATAATTAATAAATAAATCTACTTAAAAATATATTTAAGATTACATAATTAATTTTACTTCCACGCATCCACAACAGAGAAACACTTGGTATCGGATAGATTACCTGCTCCTTAGGAAGTGTGACAGAGTTTGTGCAAGGACGGTAAGGTTATTCCAAATGAAGATCTTCCAATCCAATATAAGCTTGTGGTTATGGATCTAGCTATCAAGAGAGTGAAGAAGAAGAGGGTTCCATGTGATATCAAATGATCAAATGGGGACGAAATGGGAGGTCACACTGCAGCTAGAGTCCACGAGATCGGGGTGTAGTTGACGACTATAGAGGCTTGGAGAAACGGGGACACAGATAGTATGAGGACCGGGATAGCTGAGTGCATCATGTCACAGCTAGAAAGGTGTTAGTGGTCTGAAAGGGTAACCCCAGTGGACATAAAAGAAAATGAATGGTGGAATAGAAAGGTTCAAGGTATGTAAGCCAAGAAGGTTGCTTATGCGAAGTTAGTGGAAAGTTTAGACGGGAGTACAAGAGAAAGGTATAAGACGGCAACGAAGGAAGCGAAACTTGCAATAACCGTGACTAAGATAACCACTTTTGAACATTTGTATGAAGAGCTCAAGGTAGGGATAGGAATATGTATAGGCTCGTCAAGGCGAGAGGGAGAAAGGCACCAGAACTGGACCAATGAAGTGCATCAAGGACGAGAATGGTGAAGTTTAGTCGAATTGGTTGAAGAGACACATCAGAAAGAGATGGCAAACGTATTTACGCAAGCTCTTGAAATGAAAAGGCGAGTACGGATATCATGTTGAGGCGTTCGAGCATTTTGAGAGTAGTAGAGATTTTGAGCACTACAGATGCATTAAGATTGTGGAGGTAGACGGGGTTATTCGTAGTATAAGAAGGGGAAGAGTGACCTGGCCAGACGAGATCCCGGTGAATTTTTGGAACAATATACATTAAACAAGTATGGAGTGGCTAACTAGGTTGTTTAATGTCATTTTTAAGTCACAAAAATGCTAAAGAATGAAGGTGGAGCATAATGGTTCTATTGAACAAGAACAAGGGTGATATTCAACATTGTAATTGTTCGAATATGAGTAGGAATAGGAATAGCATATAAAATCCTACTTGGAAAAGGATTGTAATGTAGTGTCCTATTAGGAAAAGGATTGGAATGTATTGTTTATAAATAGGGCCTCAATGTAATAATGTAGTCACAACAATTCAATAATATTTTTCTCTTATATTTCTCACATGGTATCAAAGTTTCCACGATCTTGGTAAAGAATCAAAGAGTTTCCGCTGCCGGCGGGCGGCTATAATCCATATATGCCGCCCGTCTGGCCAATGATTATGTTAGCAAAAGTTGGGTCACTGACTCACTGTGTATCTTTCTAGTGACTATTTTCTCATATCTTTGCGTAGCACCATGCATCTGTTCGGTGACTACTTTTTCATATCTATTTTTCTTAGCACCGTACTTCTTTTCAGTGACTATTTTCTCATATCTGATTTGCGTAGCACCGAGCATCTTTCCGGACTACTTTCTCATATCTGAGTTGCATAGCACCATGCATCTTTCTGGTGACTCCTCAAATTTAATTTACATAGTTCCGTACATCTTTCCGGTGACACCTTAGATCTTTTTCAGTAGGGTCGTGCCATCATTCCGACCTTGCCCATATAATTTCTCCTTTCCAGTAGGATCATGCCGTCATTCCGACCCTACTCATATAATTTCTATTTCTCAATAGAGTCGTGCCATCATTCCGACCCTACACATATTTCTCTTTTTCATTAGGGTCGTGTCATCATTCCAACCCTACCCATATACTTTTTTTCCCTCAGATTGTAGTCACTTTTCATCTATCAAATCTAATAATCCGGCGTGTGAGCATGTTTCGGCTAAGTTTTCGGTGACTTTCATGTTCAAAATCTACTCGTCTCTTGATTTCGAGATGATCCGTATATTTTATACCAATTTTCGGCAATTTTCCAGCGACACATCGACTTTACGACAATATTTACTACTTTTCGAATCATTTTTTCAGTTTGTTCCATTTCAATTGAGGTCTCCCAAACGTCCAAAGCAGTCCTTATCAGTTTTCTTGCAAATATCTTCACCAAGTCCCTCACCGATTCTCATATTAGTTACATCCATAACAAGCTTGGTACATATGTCTTCTATGCACCAGCTTGAGGGGGAGTATTAGAATATGAATAGGAATAGGAATAGCATATAAAATCCTACTTGGAAAAGGATTGTGATGTAGTGTCCTATTAGGAAAAGGATTGGAATGTATTGCCTATAAATAGGGCCTCAATGTAATAATGTAGTTACAACAATTCAATAATATTTTTCTCTTATATTTCTTCACAATAACAACTATTGGGGTATAAAGTTACTAAGTCATACGATGAAAGTTTAGGAGAGAGTAGTCGAGATGAGGATGAGAAGGGGTGTGTCTATCTCCGAGAACCAATTTGGATTCATGCCGAGACGATTAACTAAAGAAATCATCTTGAAAGAGGATTGTTGGAGCAGTATAGAGACAGAAAGTGAGACATATAGATATGTTTATTGACGTAGAAAAGGTGTACGATAAAGTCCCTAGGGAGGTCTTTTGGAGATGTTTGGAGTCTAAAGGTGCACCTATGGCTTATATCAGGGCAATTCAGGACACATATAACGGAACAAAAAAATGGGTTAGAATAGTGGGAGGTGATTCAGAGCATTTTTCAAGCTCATTCCTATTTGCCATTCCTATTTGCCTTAGTGATGGATGAATTGACACATGTCCAAGGAGAAGTGTCGTAGTTTATGTTATTCGTAGACGAGATAGTGTTGATTGACGAGACACGTAGTGGAGTTAACGATAGAATGAAAGTTTGGAGACATGCCTTGGGATCTAAAGATTTCCGGTTAAGCAAGACTAAAACAGAGTACATAAAATGCAAGTTTAATGACATGACCCCTGAGGCAAGGGTGATGGTATCGATGCACAAGTCATATGGACAAGGGGAAGTTTCAAGTATATTGGGTTATATTTGAGGTGATCGAGAAATTAATGAGGATGGCACACATCACATTGAAGCGGGGTGGGTGAAACGAAAGCTCGTATCCGAGGTACTGTGATAAGAATGTGTCTTCAAAGCTTAAAGATTAGTTCTAGAGGGTAGTGGCTCAACCAACTTCGTTTTATGGGATAGAGTGTTGGTCAGTCAAGAGCTTCCATGTTCAGAAGATGAATGCAACGCAAATAAGCTTGTTTGGATGGGTGTGTGGGCATACTAAGAGAGATGATTAGAGCCGAAGTTATACGATGCAAGGTAGGAGTTACCTCTATTATGGACAAGATGAGGAAAGCGAAGTTAAAATGGTTCGAACATATGATGAGGAGGTGAGTGGGTGTGAAAGGTTGGCTATAACAGAAGTTAGACGGGGTATAGGTAGGCGAAGAAGAACTGGGGAGAGGTGATTAGATAGACATGACACAACTTCAACTTACTGAGCAGATAACACTAGATAGAAAGATATGGAGGTCAAGGACTAAAGTAGAAGGTTAGTGGGTAGGCGCTTACTGAGCAGATAACACTAGATAGAAAGATATGGAGGTCAAGGACTAAAGTAGAAGGTTAGAGGGTAGGCGAGCTTGTCGCATTTTATATGAGAGAGGCAGGGGGCTAGCCTTCCCTCCGTTTCTCGTTATTCGCAATCATTTTTAGGAATCATATATTTTCTTTGTTATTTTGTGTTTATTATTATATGTTGCTTTATTTGCTTTGTATCCTTTTTTTGTTGTATTATTTTTTTATATTTGTGCTTCGAATTCTTCTTTTCTTTGAAGCCGAGGATCTATCGGAAACATTTTCTCTACCCCATAAAGGGAGGATAAGGTCTGCGTACGTCCTACCTTCTCCAAACCCCACTTATGGGATTGCACTTGGTTTGTTGTTATTGTTGCATATATCAATATGGCTTTAAGAAGGCACATACAACATGACTTGGTAAGTTCAGCATAGTAGTTCAAGTTAGGCATGTCTCATACAGAAAGGGTAATACTAAGTTGAAACGCCACCTTTTTCAGCACTTACACAGAAAGAATTTAGGAAAATTGTGATATTTTCTATGTATTGAAGTTACCCCATCCACATTGGGCATTGTCATATTGCAACAGAACTATATTTTTGGCATTCTTGAGCCAAAACATTAGCGTAGGGGGCATTTTTGACCCGACGGGTGGATGGAGGGCAATATTATAACAAATCTCATAATTCACGGGCATTTTAGACCTTTCTCCTGTTCTCCATATAAGATATTGTATTGTAGAATCAGTAGGAATAATTTAAGGAGATTCCTTTTTATAATCTTGCAACCATGATTTTCTTTCCAATTCTATAATAAGAGATTGGTGAACAGAGTTACCTGGTATCTGTTGCTGGTGGGAGGTGGCAGGTATCCAATGGAAAAAACCCAAGTTTCCAGCATTGTCTGGATTTTTTATAATCCACCCAATCAACTACACAACAAGAAACATTCTTTGCACACCAAAAGGAACTAAGGGAGCGGAGGCTATTGCTCAATTGAGAGAAACTCAACTCTACTCCTTCAAAAGCTCTTATATTCCAACCCACGTTAATACAAGTGGGACCATGTTTTTAACCCTCGTCTTCTCTTTCTTCTCCCACTCTTCCAGCTAAACATCAACTCTTTTACGGTTTTTGGCATCACTCGTGGAGTGTCAAACCACCTAAACATATCCCACCATAACGTCATTGTTACTCCGCAATGTAGAAGAAGATGATCCACATCCTAGCCTACTTTCCTACACATGTAACACCAATTGATCCAAACAACCTTATGCTTTCTAAGATTTTCCGTTGTAACACCAATTGATCCAAACAACCTTATGCTTTCTAAGATTTTCCGTTGTCAAAATCACCCTCTAGCAGCTAGCCAAGTTAAAAAGCACACCTTTCTTAGCACCTATCATTGCATGGAAAACATGTTCCTCCATAACTAAAATCTTCTCATAGAAGGACTTCATGAAGGATGTTCCATTATTTCCCAAGCCCCACCACCGAACCATCTGGATTATCAACTGAGTTGACTTTCCTACGAAATAAGGCCAACAATCTTTGAGTCAGTCACTTCCCAATCTTATTCCCTTCTAAATCTCAAGTCAAAAATCCCCCTAATTAGTTGTACTCTTTGACAAAATATTTTGTATAATCTCTAAAATTCATCTTTCAATAATGTCCCCCAAAATTTACTCTCTCTATCTCCGACCTTTTTATTTTTTAAATGGGAGTAGGATAAAGGAAAACGGGAAAGGGAATTACAAGGTGGGAAATCGAACCCTCACCAACGAGGTGGAAGTTGAAATATTTTCCCAAAAAATAATCCCATACCTTCATGATATGATATTCCTCCACAAACCACAGCCAAAATGATTTACTATTGTTGAGTGAGTAATTATGGGATGATCCCTTGTTAGGGATTACATAATTACATTCAAAAGCTCCCCCTATGAGTAGGTACTCTGGGCACGTAGCCTATACACCTACAAACACTTTTTGAATTAAGTTCACTATTATGGGTTGATTTCTATTAAATTTTTTTGAGTAATATTGTTAGTTCATCTTCTTGCCATCTTTGCCTGAAGGCATAACTCCTATAGCAACGTACATGAGAATTGTGAACAACTTCCCTCTAGGTCACTGACATTTCACATTTCTGAGTCTTCCCACTGGAGTGGGGTCTTAACACGTACACAGGATTATTGACATCTGCACTTTACATTAAGGGCAAACATCTAGCCTGGCAACAAAGGGTTGAAAGTTGCATATAATAAGCATAGTGTAGATGGATTTTCACAAACCATTTATTCTAGAAAAATAACTTCCAGCTCAAACAAAAAGCAGCTGACAAGGACAACCACACAAAGAGACTTGGTGGAGAATTCAAACTTACATGCTTGGTGATATCCTTGTGCAGAACTTGCGCTTTTGACTCAAGCTCCAACTGCCAAGAAGTGGGTAAATGAATTACCAACTTGAAAAGAAAGTTACGATAAAGAAAAACAAGGCATGTATACCAATCTGAAGAACAAAGTTATTATGGACTATACAGAACTCAAAATGAAAGTAAATCTCAACCTATAGTGCTAACAAATCAAGAAAACTTAAGATTTACTCTTCCCCGCATAAATAAAAGCATACATAAGAAGGTAATAACAGCACCAGATTATTAAGTATTAACATAGTCCAAAACAGAGGCCATGCAAAATCCAAGCTAAATATTCACACCAAAGTTATTCAGAGTAATAAATCATTGAGAGAGCATCAAGATCTAGATGAAAACAGTAACTGACAATATCCAATTCTGCAGTCTACAGAAGCTAATATTGGAAGAGATGGTGTTAAAAATAAAAAGTTCCATTGTGGAAAACATTATTGAATATTCCTCTGAGTCTAAGAAGTGCAGAAGAAACAACCGGAACAAATTTAGCTTTCCTTTTTGCCGCATATACTGCCACATAATAACAACAGCAGTGATGTGGAGCAGAAATGACATAGTAGAGGTTAGACACTAAGATAGAAGCTATTAGTTTGTTAAAGAAAAGATCAAAGCTAGTCAACATGATGAGATACGCCTACTCAACAATATTACACACAGTTCTTTCCATGTCCTTTCATCTATATATAGGTTGTCCGAGTGATCATTTCCCTGAGAAGTCTATAATATTATAGCACAGAAAATCTGAAGTTTTCATGGAGAAAAAGAAAAGTTTCTTCAGAATTTTACAATTGTGGATTTCCTCCTCTTCTTAGGAATCGACAATATCCACCTCAGAGGGAAGAAGCTAAATCTTTTCACAAGTCTGACTAGATTCTCTACCAAATACAGGTGAGAAAATATCCATAATCAATCTGGCTACAGCATAAGGAACCTTGTAGAGATGCCTTTGCTATCAAGTATAGGAAATTGGAAAAAAATTGAGATATGCAGACATTACTTGGATTATCAGTTTTGTCTGTATGCAATAAGTCTTGATTCCAGTTACACCTAAGTGATAATCAGATTTCGAGCATAGCAGAAGTAAATAAAGAAGAGTTAAGAAATAGAGAACGGCGGTAGACTATATAAAGTAATACATCACTCTTGAGAGGAAAAGGACGTCAATCAAATGAAAATAGGAGATGCAAACAAAGGAAGAAGAAAATATAAAAAGGGCAGGAGGGTTTGATTTAAGAGGAGAAGGGTAAGAGGGTGAGTCCATTATCCACCGAGTTTTAGGACCACGTGCCATTGCCCAAATGGATACCTCGGTTATCAAGATAAATTGTAGAATGAACGACTTGTTGGTGCTTAAGATATCTTACAACAGTAGGCCTCTTGAGCGAACCAGCTTTTATTCTTCCACGCAAATCCTCACAATCTTCCTGCCAAGAAAACGAGAAATTCTTACAAAAAAGGAAACAAATACAAGATCGAATGAATGAAACAGCACTGTAGCAAGTGTTCATGCAGAAGAAAAGTTTTTCACATTTGCACATAAAAATTTTAGACCTGTTTTTATTTTTATTTTTTCACTGTGTATGTATGTGAGTTCTCAGGTTCAAATCCCAACAGAGATAAAAAAACACGAGGTGTTTCTTCCCATCTGTCCTAGCCTTGGTGGACAAAGTTACCTGGTATCTATTTATTGCTAGTGGGAGGTGACAGGTACCCCGTGGAACTAATCGAGGTGCGCGAAAGCTGGCCCCCGGACACCACGATTATCAAAAAAAAAAAATGTATATACATGTGAGTCAGGATAAAAGAGAAGCATTGCGGTAGATTGACATTCACTAAATGATGATAGATTGCTTGTATAAATATACTCAAGGATACACCCACACAATATACATATACATTCTATACATTCCTTCCCCGCTAGTTAAATTGTTCTCTTATCAGAGCCAAACTATACCAACTTTTACCAACTTTTACATTAGATTGTACATAGATTATTTTCCCTTGAATAATAACATTTTTAATACTTCAAAATTGGGAATCTTAATAGCTCAATTGGTTGACGACATGAACTCCCACATTGTTTGTGAGGGTTTAATTCCCCACTGTAATCCCCTCCCCATTTCCCCTTCCCCAACCCCCAATAAAAAAAGAAAAAATTAAAACTTCAGAAATCTATAAAAAGAAAGTAAAACTTACAAAAATATCTACAATAAAATCTTGGTCGAACATTATTATGTTAAATTCTCAAGAAGTGAAATACATCAAATATTTTGGGACACTGGTATATTTAGGTATAACCGTACAAGTAATATGGATAGATTTCTTCCAAAATAGAATAGAAAAATCTAATCATTTCGGTTATCAAGGAGGTCAACACTCATATGGAGTGAGTTTATGGAGGTCCATCAGAGTTTTATGGCCTTTCATAAAGAACCATTCTACCATCCAAGTGCAAAATGGCAACAGGACCACCTTTTGGAAAGACAAGTGGATAGGAAACGGGAGTTTGCAGGAGTTTTTCCGTGACTTGTATGTTCTTGGTCAACACCAAATTGGGATAGTGGCAAAGATGTGGTCTCCTCAAGGATGAGAGCTACCGTTTAGAAGAATGATGAACGATTGGGAGATTCCTAGATTAACTAAACTCTAGCAGCTCATGGAATCTTTCAAAGGAATGCAAGGGGGAGTAGATTGCTTATGGTGGAGTGGTAATAGCAAGGATCTCTATATGGTGAGTGAAGATATAAGATTATGAATGTTCCGGAACTTCAGATTTCTAAGTGGCCCTAGAAACACATGGTAGGATGGTCAAGATACCTTACAAGGTTGCTTGTGTCACATGGTTGCTAGCCAATGAGGCTGTGTTGACACATGAAGACATGATAAAGAGAGAAATCTCTTTATGTTCATGGTGTTCCTTATGTGGGGATGATGCTGAGACAGTAGGTCACCTATTTCTACACTGCAAAATCACAGATCGGTTATGGAAGATTTTTATCAATCTCAGAAGCATCTCTTGGACAATGCCTAGAAAGATTGTTGACACTCCCTTTAGCTGGGAGGAAGCTGGAATTAGGGCAAGGGATAGAAATTAGAAACAATTGGATGATCGATCATTCCAGTCTGTACATAGTGGAACATCTGGAAAGAAAGAAATGTCAGATGTTTCAAGGATAGAAGTAACACAATACAGAAGATTAAACTTAATTGTATTCTGTTAATTTGTTTGTTGGTGCACAAAATCTTACTCGGTAGATACAGAGACGGTCCTAGATGTTTTTGGTTCCTGTTAGGATTTTAATCTTTTCAATGGTCCTAGATGTTTTTGGTTCTTGTTAGGATTTTAATCTTTTCAGTTTTCTTTCTTTTTTCTTCTTATTGCTCTCTTGTAAATTGGGGTTCTCAGAACCACCTAAGTACCGGTCTATGATACAAATTTTGTTACCTGTTCAAAAAAAATCTAATCAAAATCACGGACGTACTAGATGTCCCCAGTCATAATAAATTAGTTATATAAGAAAACAGGGGCCCTTCAATCTTGTTAAAGTTAGCAAATCTATTGATTAACACTACAAAAGAGAGAAAGACTACTCTATATACCAGACCAGCTGTGTTGAAAGAATTGACAAATACACTCTACCCAAATACACCAAGCAGTTATACAAATATGAAATATGTACATGCTAAATGTAGAGTACTTCTACCAGCAGCAAATTTAGTACATCTAAATAGTAATGAAGAAGAAGAAGCAAGAGGTGACAGGGAGTTTCTCACCCCAAGCACCTAGGTTTGTCCACACAATCAGAAGTAACTTTATCAATAAAATGTAAGTTACTGCACTCAAGGGTGGGTGGCCTAATGGTCAATGAAGTGAAACAATATCAAAGGAGACCAGTTAACTGGTGGCATAGTTAGGCCCACATAAAGTGGCATGGGTACCACCATTTTGAAAATAATAATAATATTAATAATAATAATAATAATTAAAAAAAAAATGCAAGCTACTAATTTGCTAGTTTTGATCAATTACTAAGCATCCTCTGGTGCATTCCTTGCCCTTTGAATCGAATACAGTTTCTAGAAATCATTTTTTCATTTTCCTGAAAATTAAAAACTACTCAGATGTTTTGCCAAGGAAAATTCAGAATTACCATAATCCATCCCAAGAGGAGCAGAGAATGAAGTAATATCAACTCAGAGCCATCCAACACTATGATTGACCATATATACTGTTAACAGTTGCTTACCTCATAAAAATCATCATCAGATAAGGAAGATACTGGAACGTCTTTCATCAAATTTGAAAGTTGAAGGTGAATTTCAAAAGCAGCATCACTAGCTGACGGAACCTTTTTTATACCTGTGAAGCATTCAGGGTTACAATGAAAGAAACAAGGACAAAGAATATGACTTAATGGAAAAGATAACATTTGTTTCCCCTTTTTTTGCAATTATGCACAATATAAGAAACACAAATAAGACAAAATTCAAAATTGCCTTGATCATCAAAGTTTTAAGTAATCCACATTTTTTAGAATTCGTAATCAGGCAAACAGTATTTTCTGGGAGTAGCTAATTGTTTTTGTTGCCCTTGGAGATTCATGGGTATTCCAAAAAGGAACAACGACGATGAGAAGGGGAAGAAAGAAATGGCATTAAGAGGAGATAGCCCCTTCTAGAAGTATATCTTGAGATAATTTAAAGAACGATAAACAGAACCAACCAATTAACAACAACATAATACCCAGTATATTCCCACGAAGTGGGAGAAGATCCAGGATCAGAGACAACTCTCGGGTGATGAAGCTTACTTAAGAGTTGTCCTCACAATAGAATCTGAAGATAATGCTAAAAGAGAGGAGGTAGCACGGAGGCAAAGGTCCATGGCACCATGGTTGAAAGAAGGAGACATAAATACCAAGTTCTTTCACAGAACTGCAAATTGCTACAGGAGATACAACAACATAGATAGGCTGCTGGTAAAATGGTGAGTGCACAGGAGATCCAGAAATGGTAAATGAAGAAATTGGCAAGTTTTACCAGAGCCTATATACAGATACAGAGACATGGAGGCCTCAGTTTAGCCCGAGATCAAGGTCCGTTATCAGTGATGAAGACAGCTTATTGCTACAAAGCCAATTCAGTGAAAATGAGATTAAGGACTGTGTCACGGCATGTGCTAGGGATAAAGCTCCTGGACCCAATGGCTTTACCATGGCTTTTTTCACCTCATGCTGGGATGTAGTGAGCAGAGAAGTGGTTGCAGCAGTTCAGAATTTTCATGACCAGAATCTTTTTGAAAGAAGCTTCAATGCTACTTTAATTGCCCTAATCCCAAAGAAGTTAGGGGCCAAGGAATTGAAAGATTTTAGACATATCAGCCTAATCGGTAGCATATACAGGATCATCTCCAAGGTTTTGACTAAGAGATTGAAAAAAGTGATTTCTAAATTGGTGAATTCGCATCAAATGACTTTCATCAAGGGCAGGTAGATCCCAAAGAAGTAAGGGGCCAAGAACTGAATGATTGGGAGGTAAGCAAGATGGTAGAATTCCTAAACATTCTGGAGCAATGAAAGGGCTTTAACACCAGTGAGGATCAATTATTTTGGGTTCCAGACAAACAAGGAAGATTTTCAGTTGGGTCAGCCTATATGAACTATCAGAAATCAGAAGTACAACAAGATGGTTGGCGATGGAAGATGATATGGAAAGTTAAGGTTCCATTCAAGGTGGCTTGCTTTACCCGGCTTTTGGCCAAACAGGCTGCACTTACACAAGATAACCTCATGAAAGAGGTTTCCAATTGTGCTAAAGATGCTTTTTGTGAATGTGAAGCAGAGACAATAAATCATCTCTTTTTACACTTTTAAGAGACTGTAAAACTCTAGTAGATCTTCATCAACCTTAGGGGCATTAGTTGGACCATGCCAAGGAACACAAAGGAAGCTTTAGCTTGTTGGAATAGGGATGGAAACCAGTCAGGACACAAAGAGAGTGGAAGATTGTCCCAGCTGGCATATGGTGGGACCATTTGGCTAGAAAGGAACCGAAGATGTTTCGAAAACAATAGCTGCTCTTTACAGGAAATGAAGATGAATGGTTTGGTTCTTTTCTATTTTTGGTGTAAGAATGGATATCCTCAAGAAGTAGAGGATATTCCCAGTTTCTTAGATTACTTATGAATTCAAAGGAGGTTAGAGTTTTACTCTTCTGTGATTTCTGTTTGAAAACTGTTTGTAAGTATTACTGGACTACTCATGGAGTTTGTCCTTTGTTTATAATACAAGTTACCTTTCAAAAAAAGAAAAAAAAAAATTTGGTAGTTAAGCATAATTATTGATATTAGACAAGGTTTAAGAGGATCTACACCTACAGTAGTGTCAGATCATATATCCCAATCACAAGTGTCCGTCACTTTATTAAGTTACCTTTCTACTAACATTTTTGGTTTCCTTGGTCAATCAATATAAATAGTTGGAAACGCAGCATATCTAATGAAAAAAGTGCACAGCCTCTACACAATGGTAGAATGGCGATGACAATTCTAAAAGTAACAATTCCTCCCACCAACAGTTATTGAGGAAATAGTTCAACAACTATTCACCAAGTAGACAGAAATCTAGCTAGTCCATTCACTATATTACCACACTATAGTTCTTGCAGAAAATCATATCCCTATACTCAAGACATAACAGAGTTGAGAGTGTCAAACTGTGAATATAAAAGAACCAAGTACACAAAAAAATGCAAAAGGTCTTTCCCAACAAATACCCTAAAGATGTGATCATTAGACTACTTAATCAGCAAACTCATCTCCACCAGCAATATGATGTGTGACTTATCTAGGGTGGCGATAAGAGCAATAATAAATGGCACCTTATCAAAGAAACCCAAAAACAAAGGTAACTTCGAATAGCAGTTTCCATAAATAACTCCTTCCCAGAATGAAAATATCCTCGTAGTGGTCGGATGGCATTTTCTTTTTAGCAAGTCAAGAGAGAAAAAAAAAACAGAAAACCACTTATATTAGGGTTTTTGAACAGATGCAAAAAGAAATCAGAAGTAGAATTTTATCAAAAAAAATTACCAAAGACAGATTTCTTTTGATTAAATAATAAATTTTATTGAAAGTGCAAGCGAAAGAAAACTCGCTTACAAGAAATACTCCAAAAGGTAGAAACCTACAAAAAGATAAGGTTTTCTACAAACGACAAGCAATCTTCTATACATTAAAGAATATCATGAGTGCACCAAAAGGGATAAGAGGTTATTCCTCAACTATCTAAAATCGCTCTCTACACCTTCAAAATTTCTCCAAGTTCTTCTCTCAAAATGACCCACATAAGCGCAAGCGGAGCAACCTTACACATCCTATTTATCCATCTTCCATAAATCATATATAGTCAAACCTACCTGTAACAGGCTCGCTCGTTTGTTCTAACATTTTTTTTGTTTTTATAATGATTGGTTGTTATACACCCATAAGAGCATTTGCTGTTTAAATTTTATTTGGCTGTTACAAGCAAAAATTATCCAAAACAGTTTTTTATTTCTTAATGTTATAAAAAAATATATATATATTTAAATTTAAAAGTTCGAAAGATATGCATATTTTACTAATTAAAAATTTAAAAAAAAGCTAATACATTATACTAAATGTTAGCACTTAATCGCCACCTTTATACATGATTATCAAGGGAATGAAATTTTTCAATAATGGAAGTGTGTATTCACATGATATTTTTTCATCGTAACTGGTGTATTGAAGTTTCAAAGTATTTGGTCAAAATATCTAAACTTATTATTGGTAATTTTAAAGATTTTATTTCTATAAAGATGATTGTTATATTGCCAATAATTTTACAAAAAGCATATTGTTACAAAGATGGATGTTGTTATGGGTAAAAAGTTGTTATAGCGGGATATAAAATATAACATAACAAATAAGTTCCGAAAAAGAACTTGGCTTTTATAGTAAAAGGTTATTATGTAGGGTGGCTATTACTGAGAGATTTCACTGTATACACATAAGAGAAGCAACATTTCTTTTAAAAAAAAAAAAAAGTGGTGTCCGGGCCAGCTTGCGCGCACCTCGACTAATTCCACGTGATACCTACTACCTCCCAACAGCAATCAGGTAACTCTGTCCACCAAGGCTAGAACAGATGGGAAGAAATCACCTAGTGTTTGTCTATCTTGAGAATTGAACCTAATGGTGCTCAACCCAACTTCATTGAACCACTAGGCCACACCCTTGGGTGCAAGAGGAACAACTTTTGAAAACAAATCTCTTTTAAAATTAAAAAGATGGAAAAATTTTAAGTTCAGATCTGTTAAATAAAGCTCTTAAAGAATAAAAGTGTGTGTTTTTGTAACACCAAAAACAAGGGAAAACAACAAACACTTACTTTATGAAAATAAATAAATTTGATGTTATAATACATTTTAATCATGAAAGAGCAATCTCGAATTCAAAAGTTTTGAGTTATTTGGTAATTTTCTTTTCTTCTTTATTTGCTACTTTCTCCTGTTTCTTTCCAGTTTAAGTAAAGAACTTTCTAAGTACTTACGACTTCCATATTCATCTTGGGAAACAATAACCAATCACACCTTTCTAATTTTAACTAGAGATGCTTTGCGGACTATGAATAGGGACTTGTTTACACAGAAAAATGTGGAGGGAATCATCATTTAAAGGCTGGATTGTTGCTTCCTCACTTTTTGCTCAAGTCTCTTTCGTATGGAGGAAAATCTTTTGTTTTGGGAAACATCAATGCAACATCTACCTTATCTAGTCACTATAGGATTTTCAGAAAATAAAAGTGCACAATGAAAATATACCTTCAACTTGCTGAAGCTGGTGTGAGTTTTTCTGAAAGCAGTCGTTTGGGTCAGATTTTACCCTCACAAAGCTACCCACAATTTTATCTTCGGAACTTCCAGGGGTCTTCAGAAGATCCTGAACTAAGCTCCTCTTCAAGTACACAAGCTTAATGTTTTCAGCAATAACAGCTGCGAAACAGCTTTTAGGAACAACAGGAACCTTTTTCTTTGGACTCCCTGTACTTTTTCTTCCCTTGGATGATACTACAGTATCCTCCTCTTTCGAACTGTTAGAAGATTCATCCTCTGATTCATCATGGTTCTCACTGAAGTGCACTTCCAACAAATCATAGATTTTTATCCGTGGTATAGATTTTTTTCCGAAAAGGGAATGAAGTCGTGCATCACACAAAACCCTCTTTTTCTTTTGTGGATTAAGAAGATCATTCGAATTAACATATTCAGTTACAATCGTCGTCACCTCTTGTTGGGAGTAAGTTCTGGTTGTATCTTTACCAATTGATTGAAGGAATTCAATCAATGGTTTGGATCCCCATCCAACATATTCTAGTTTCTTGATTCTGACATTTCTCTTTCTTTTCAAAGAAACGGGTAACTGATCGTTGACTTCTTCAACCCAAAAGGAGCCCCCATCCATGTTGTCGGTATATTATGCCAACACAAACTTTTACACTTCTGGAAAAGCAATAACCACAAACTCATATAATTTAACGATTTGGACAAGCTCAGAACTGTTTCATTACAAATAAAAGCTAAAACAAAATCCCAAAATGAAATAGTATTTGATGATAAGACAAGCCTCTCCGATCGTGGTTGAAGCCAGACGTGATGCTTTGTTTGCTTGGAAGATCATAGAAAATAGTTGTACAGTAAATTTATGCTACATCTGATTTTGGTGAAGTCTACTTTTGAACTTTTTTTAAACTCAGATCTGAACACAATTTTACCTACAATATATCAGATTTAACCAGACAAGCCTTGTATGTATTCAGGATCTGAACCTTGGCCTAGGGAAATGAAATCAGAGATTTTCATCTGGCCCAGGCCAAATTAATGATTTTATTTCCCATTATAATGATGAAACGTAGGTTGTTTAAATATCTAAACAGAGCATCATGAAAGTAGCCATCAGACTTTTCCTTCTTTTTAATGAGTGAGGCCAAAAGTAGCTATCGGGCTTAACGAGGAAACCCAAGAAGGGGACAGATTAGACCCTCTTTTCTGGGAAGTAACGCCACTAAATATATGACTTCATCTTCATAGCATCCATACGAATTTCTATTCAAGTATTTTTTGAAAAACTGTTTCAAATATTTATTTACAAAAGCAACAAGATCTTCAAGATTAGTCGATAAAGTAAAGATTTTCAAATTTCAAGTTCACAAAAAGAAACCCAGGAGAATAATGTGATTCATGGTTGAATAATGTGATTCGTGGTTTACCTTCAGGAAAATATCACTTCCTTTAGTGATATCTTAACCACGTCAAGGGAAAGGAGTATGAATGACTGCTTTAGATTGTCGACAAGACCTTCTTCATCTTCTCTCGTTCTCCCTCGCTCTCTCCGTCAAGAACAAATCATGTAGCACCCATTTAAAAGCGATATTTTCTCTAGAACTATTTAATACCTCAATCTTAACGCCAAAAAAAGGAAAAATGCATATTTAATACCTTGATTTTAACGTCAAAAAAATGAAAAAAGCATTTACAACCTCGATCTTAACGCCAAAAAATGAAAAAAGCATTATAAATATCCATACAAGCTTAAACCAAAAAAGGCTACATTTCAACAAATTTCATCTAGGATCAACGTGTCACTTATAAATTCACTAGAGGCGGACTCACGTGGAAGCTTGGGGATGCACGTGCCCCTGTTAACTTCGGATAAAATTATGTGTATATACCCAGAGAAAATACTATATATTAAAGTGTGCATCCTCTAGAACAAAAGTGGGTTATGGGCACACTAGAAGCAAGTCTTGCTTCCCAACTTGAGACTCGGGTTTGACTCCGTGAAATTTCATTTTAATAATTTTTTTTCTAATCTGTGTTTGCACTTGTGTTTAAAAAAAGGTTAAAGAGCAAATGAGTGAGCCGAGAATCGAACCTACATCATTTCATAAGTTTTCCATAAAGTTATCTTTCTCAATTACTTCATTTGTGTTAAAGTTAAATAATTATCTTAGGACCATAGCTTAGAAACTATCAGTGACTATCCCGACATGGTATTATCCCTTCGTCGTCATTGAAATTTATTGACATTTATATTAAGATAATGGTGCCCCACGGTCTTCAAACCCTGAGTCCGCGTCTGAAATTAACCTCTTCTTATTGCAAAATCTAAGGTCATTTAAAAGTTGTAGAAATGAATTAATAAATGGGTCATCAAATATTTGTCATTAGTGATTGGAGGAGAAAAGGGAAGAAAGATATCAGCGAGTGACTTCTTTTTCTTTTCTTTTTTTTTTGAGAAGGTAACAACTGTTTTATATATCCAAAAAAAGACAGTACCAAACTTGATGCAGTCATGGTTAATCTTTGCATATGCATCCCAAGCTTCCATGTGTTCGTCTCGTCTCGTCTCGTCTCTGGTGAATTTATAAGTGACACGTTGATCCTAGATAAAACTTGTTGAAATGTGGCCTTTTTAGTTAAGCTTATATGGAATTTTATAAATGCTTTTTTCATTTTGGCATTAAGATCGAGGTTTAAATATGCTTTTTTCATTTTTTTGGCATTAAGATCGAGGTATTAAATAGTTCTAGAGAAAACATCACATCTCCATCTATATTTGCATATTTCATTCAATGACACCGATTTTAAACAGGTGGCTGCATGGTTTGTCCTTGACGGAGAGGCGCGAGGCAAAACGAGAGACGATGAAGAGGATCTACTCGATAACCTAAAGCAATCATCCATAGTCCTTTTCCCTGATGTGGTTAAGATATCACTCAAGGAAGTGACATTTTCCTGAAGGTAAATCATGAATCACATTATTCTCTTGGGTTTCTTTTTGTGAACTTCAAATATGAAAATCTTTACTTTATCAACTAATCTGGTAGATCTTGTTGCTTTTGTAAATAAATAGTTTAAACAGTTTTTCAAAAGACACTTGAATAGAAATTCGTATGAATGCTATGAAGACGAATACATATATTTAGTAGGCGTTTGGCCATGAAAACTAAAATTATTTTGAGTTGGAGGTGGAGGTGGAGTTATGTTTAGCCATGAAAATAAATTGGAGTTCTTTTTGACTTTTGTGAGAGAAATTGAAGTGAAACACTAGAACTTATAAATAATTTTTCAAATTCAATTCCAAATTGTATTTGGAATTCTTATGGCCAAACACTACAATTTTCACTAAAGTTAAATAATTTTCCGGAAAAAGGTGAAAAATTCTCATGGCCAAACGGGCTCTTAATGGCGTTACTTCCCAGAAAAGAGGGTCTAATCTATCCCCTTCTAGGGTTTCCTTGTTAAGTTTGATAGCTACTTTTGACCTTACTCGTTAAAAAAAGAAGGAAAAGTTTGATGGCTACTTTCGTGATGCTCTGTTTAGATATTTAAGCAACTTACTTTTCATTATAATAATGAGAAATAAGATTCAAGCTTGTGCAGAAATAATATCAATAATTCAACCTCTAATGATCTTTATAATTCTAGACTAAAAGAACCGAGTATAAATAAATTAGCTTAATCTATATTTCAGCATAACAACAAACCACTTGTCCAGAGAAAGGGAGTCAAACAACCATAAGTTAAAACGTTCGCCAAAACTCAAAGCCGTAAAAACAAAGAGCATATTCTTTTTCTTCTCTGGCGACACTCCGTCTTCTTTCCCTTTCTCCAGTTAATTTCAGGTTTAAACTCAATAAACTCACTTTTTATTCAACTCTCGAAATTTAAATTTAATTTCTGCGTACAATAAACCCTCGTGGTCCGACTCTTCTAGGATCCACGCATAGCGGGAGCTTTAGTGCACCGTTGAATTTTCTATACCGACTGAGTTACCTCCGATTAATAACCTGTACCAACTACCAGGTATTTCCGTCCACCAAGACTTAGACAGATAAAAAGAAATCACCTAATATCTTTTGTCTCACGCTGGGATTTGAACATGAGACCTCATGGTTGTCCTCTCACTTCATTGACTACTAAGACACACCCTTGTGCATTAATCTTAAATTTTCTAAATGAATATCAGTAAACAAACATCATACATATATAGCCAATTTAGTTGAATGTGACGGAAATAACAAAAGGTTTTCTTGAGAAACCCATGTTGCCAAACTGTCCAGATTTCCCAAATTGTTGCTCATTAGGTGTTCCTCTCTCACTCCACAGCAAAACAATTACTCTTGCATACAGAGGTGAAGCCAACTTGGAGCGAGGGGGTTCAATACCCCCTAAGCAAAAGATTACACTATTATTTTTTATAACCGTAGTGTCCGTGCCTACTTTCACACACCTCAACTAAATCCACAGGATACCCGCCACCTCCCACCAGCAACAAATATCATATCAGGTAACTTTGTCCACCAATATTAGGTGATAGAACACCAATATTAGGTAACTCACCAATATTAGGTAACTCTATCAACCAAGGCCCTAGTGTAGGTTCTCAACCCACGTCATTGACTACTAGGTCACACCATTGGATGCTTACACTATTTATACATAGTTAAACTTATTTTTTTTATGTATATACAGTAGATATTGAACGTCGTTCAACTAGTTTGTGCATCTACTAATTCATAGTTTGGACCGCCTTACAGAATTCTATCTCCACCACTGCTTGCATACATAATCTGATAGTTTCAATTGCAAGGAATAAAATGTACAAAAACCATAAATACTCATTCAACTTTATCACAAAAACACACCCCAACTCATTCACTAAAAATTACATTGACATTCCAGGAAAGGCACATACAAATTAAAAAGAAAAAAAAAAAAAACTTTAACAATAAAAAAGTAAGCAATCAATAAATATCACACACATACAGCCAAAAAAAAGAAAAAAAAAAAAGGCTAGTAAAACCAAATGATACCTGTGAAACAGTGGCAGCAGCAAAATATTCCACAAACTGAAATGTAGATACAATTGAACTGAATATCTCAATGGGCATGGAAAATACAACAGTGCTGTAAACTCGCACACTGAGTGCGGGACTGGGAAGAGCCGGACCACAAGGGTTTATTATACGAAGAAATTAAATTAAAATTTGGAGAGTTGAATGGAAAATTTGGGTAATTGAGTTTAAACCTGAAGAGAGAAATTGAGCGGAGAAAGGGAAAGAAGAGGAAGAAGAAGTGTCGCCGGAGAAGAAGAGGGAATATGCTCTTTGTTTTTACGCTATATGGGTTTTGGCGAACGTTATAACTTACGGTTTGTTTTGACTCCCCTTTCGCTTGACACATGACGGACAAGTGGCTGAAATTATAAATTAAGCTTTATTTATTTGTATTCAATTTATTTTATTTTTTAGTCTAGTAGTATAAAGGTCATTATGGTTTTTTTTCTCCTTTATGTTAATTTTGTTAACAAGTACAGTACATCAGTAACTTTTGATTGACTCACAATCAAATAAGTAATATAAGATAGAAAAATATAATTATGAGAAAGGAAAAAAGACATTAAAATCGCAAAAATCATGCTAAATTATATGTGAAAAGTCGATTACATATTCAAACTATTGCAACTGTCTATTATACGCATATATTATTTAGATGGAATCTTTCAAAAATAGCAGCACTTTACTATAAAAAAAAAACTTTCATAGTCACATTTTACATAATTACCATTTATAAACGTTGCATTCAATTTCTGTATTCATAAAAAACATAAATAAACTACATATTTAGTTTTGTCAAAAACACTATCATTATTTTTATATTTTTTTTTCTTTTTCGTGTTTTTCTTGTTTTTTCTTCTTCTTTTTTCTATTTGTTTCGTTTCTTTCTGTTTATTATTTTCCTTTTTTTCTCTCTTTAGTCTATTTCTTTTTCTTCTTTTATTTCCTTCTTTGATTTTTTTCTGTTTTCTCTTTTGTACTTATTTTCTTTATTATTTTTTTGTTCTATTTTATATTTTTTATATTTTCAAAAAATATGACTAATCGAGCAAAATCATGGATGATAACATAAATACCACAATTATTTATCGTATTTGTAGTCATACCATATTTATATTTTTGTATTTATTGATACAACTGTATTTATATTTTAAAGTTTGCGCTTATATGTGTATTTTATAATTCACATTTGTATTCTATAGCTCGTACTTCTATTTGTATTTGTTAGTTTGCACCGTCATTAATATTTTATATAATTTACACTTGTATTTTAAAGAACTGTTTTGTATTTGTATTTTATAATTGACTGCATATTATATTGGATAATAATTATATTGTGATTTTATTGTGTTTGTATATTTAGATTATACTTGTATTTGTATTCTATTTTCGTTGATAGCTTTTTATTTTTAAAGAATTATTTTGTATTTGTATTTAGCCGTGACTATGTATTTGTATTGTATTTAGCCGTGACTATGTGCAATTTGTAGATGTGCAATTTGTAGCTTGTTTATATTTGGATAATTTTGTATTTGTATTGTATTTAGCCGTGACTATATACAATTTATCATTTGTATTTGTATACAAACAAATAAATACATTAATTGTATTTTCTTGATTCTAAAATATATAAATATGTAATGTATCATTTGATACAAATGTACCGTTTTGTATTTGTATATCAAAATTATCATTCATATTTGTAAATAAACAAATATCACTTGATACAAGTACGATTACAAATAAATGAAACAAATGATTTTACAAATACAAATACATATTGTATTTGTATAAAAATTTGAATTGTATTTGTATCAATAAATACAACTCGTATCAATAAATATAAACAAGTATTCGTAGAAAGAAAATTAATCGTTCCTTTTCAATAATTAAAAAATACAAATGATCACTTGTATTTGTATTTGCATTTTATAATTCGCACTTATATTTTTATGTTATAGTTCACATTTATATTTGTATTTTATAATTCGCATTTGTATGTTATAGTTCGCATTTGTATTTGTATTTTATAATTTGCATTTATATTTATGTTTGCTAGTCCGCACAAATGAAAAGGATAAAAAAGAAAAAGAAAATAAAAGAAAATAAAAGAAAGGCAAAAAGAAGAAGGAAGCATACAAAAGAGAAGAGTAATAGAAAATAGAGAAAAAAAAAAGAAGAAAAAAAGGGAGAAAAAA